>NW_011492842.1:50797-54757 GCF_000754665.1 Bison bison bison | reverse complement strand
CCAGTTCATTCTAAAGGAGATCAGTCCTGGGTGTTCTTTGGAAGGAATGATGCTAAAGCTGAAACTCCAGTACTTTGACCACCTCATGCGAAGAGTTACCTCATTGGAAAAGACTCTGATGCTGGGAGGAATTGGGTGCAGGAGGAGAAGGGGATGCCAAAGGATGAGATGGCTGGATGGGATCACTGACTCCATGGACGTGAGTTTGAGTGAACTCCGGGAGTTGGTGATGGACAGGGAGGCCTGGCGTGCTGCAATTCATAGGGTTGCAAAGAGTCGGACATGACTGGGCAACTGAACTGAACTGAGCATGTCATATTGATGAATGATAGATCAGAGTTTTGAATGCAGACCCTGGATAATACATTTTATTTAGCAGCCTCAAATACCTTAGTAGTGATCAGTTGTATGTATTATTCTAATCTTCCAGTAACAAAAATGCTGGACTGGGATAAAAGAGACTTAACATGTATTTCTGGTTCTTGAAACATATGGTTATGTCATTTGAGTAACCTCTTGTCTCTAAAAGTCTCTCATTATTCTTGTTAAAAATGTGGCTGAAATAAGTTTTAAAGTTCTATTCAATGTGAGCAATTTATACATAAAAGACTACTAAATAATTTGCTATGATTATTTGATCTAGGATGTCTTTATCTTCAATCAGTCAATTCATGTTTATAAATTATAGGTATGGGCTGAAATAAAAGATTGTAGACTATGTAATGCAATCTAGCACATCATTAACAGTTACTAGAAATGACTCAGGATATACGCCCATCAAAATTGTGTTTTAGTAGCATTTTCATAAACACCTGGAAAATTGATAAATATATATTTTATATTATAAATAATGTATTCTTTCTGAATGTGTCTCAAGAATTATCTAAGCCTTTCCTTGATATTGTTATGTGAGATATCAACAATTTATGTGTTTCTGAATAATTGGTTCTTAAGTACTTTATAGCAGAAATGACATCAGTCTAGAAGTCAGATGTGAGCCTTTATTTCATAAGTAAACATGAAAAAAAAGTAGTATCCATTTTGCCATTCATAAATCATTCTAAAATCTTTGGAAAGACTGAGGGAGAAAGAATTGATATTGTTTTAAAACTAATATTATTCTGGATTGAAAGAAGTAAATATCAGGGAAACTTTATGAAGATTTTGTTCTAAATTCCACTACTATGAGTTGCATACAATTTTAAGTCAAATGGAGACCACCTTAAACTTGTGAACCGTGTGTCTTTCTTAGAAGAATTCTAAGAAGCAATCACAGAAATACACACACATTCACATATGAACAGTTTTCCATGTCATTAACAAAAGCTTACTTTTAAGACCAAGAACGTATAGAAAGGATATAATTTCACATCAAAACATGTATTATTCAGTATACAAATCTGTCTGACTGCTAAGTTAAGACACCAAAGTCAGCTAGTCATGGAGTACTTCTGTAAGAGAATTCCATTACAACAATTTATCTGTATTTCCTCATTTCTGGAGATTGGATGGGGTGTAGGGAGTAAAGGACATCTGGCATTTGGCTTAATGAAAAAGTTCCTACAGTGACCTTATTTTTCTCATTTTGACAAGAGTTCAGAGAAGCATTGTTGCTATTAGCAAGCAGCTTCTGATTGTTGAAATAGATTTCCAAGAAAATATGGTTTGTAAATTGCTGGCTTAAATAAACCAATAGGCCTTAAAAATCAGATCTGCAATAATATAAAATAAAACATATCTTTAGAAATAAAAAACTGTAAACATGTCAAAGACAATTCATTTTTCATAATTTAACAGAACCATTTCTGGGTTCAGTCCTTGTTAAAATACATCAAGTGGTTTTATTCCTTTTAGGCCTATTACAATCACTCCTATACATTCAATTTGGGAAAATTCTATTTCTTTTAATAATAGGAAGATTTTCATCCTGTAAAATATAATTTATACAAAAGGGTTCACAATATTTTAGAAATAAAGGACAACTTCCTGTGTGGTTGTTATAATTTGTTTTATCATATTAAGGAAAAGAATATTACCAATATTAATAAATCATATTGAAATGTTGATGAACTAATAGAATGAGAATTAACACTGCATCTGAAAAATGTCTTAAATAGTAGGAGAATCAACATAAATCAATCCACTTTCTTAGCTTAAAAATAGTATCGATCTCTCAATTTTTCATTTTCTTATAATGTTAGAAAATAAGTATTTGATATTTAATCATACAGTGTACACTGGATAAAATTTCTCATACAATGTCCCAATAAAAAAGATTTTTAGTATGGAATAACAAATAGAAAGACAATGAACTAGCTTTAAAAATTTGAAAGAGACCCTGAAATATTGATATGATCTTTCAAATAGAGAAAAATGTATACAATTTAAAATTTTATCTAGTATTATTTGAGATTTTTCCATTTTAATAAAATCTTATTTCACTTTCTTTTTAATATCATAAGGCCACATCTTCTTTTTTATTTGTTTTTGTTTTGTTTTTTTAACTTTACAATATTGTATTGGTTTTGCCATATATCAAAATGAATCTGCCACAGATATACATGTGTTCCCCATCCTGAACCCTCTTCCCTCCTCCCTCCCCGTACCATCCCTCTGGGTCGTCCCAGTGCACCAGCCCCAAGCATCCAGTATCGTGCATCGAACCTGGACTGGTGACTCATTTCATATATGATATTATAGATGTTTCAATGACATTCTCCCAAATCATCCTACCCTCTCCCTCTCCCACAGAGTCCAAAGACTGTTCTATATATCAGTGTCTCTTTTGCTGTCTCGTATACAGAGTTATTGTTACCATCTTTCTAAATTCCATATATATGCATTAGTATACTGTATTGGTGTTTTTCTTTCTGGCTTACTTCACTCTGTATAATAGGCTCCAGTTTCATCCACCTCATTAGAACTGATTCAAATGTATTCTTTTTAATGGCTGAGTAATACTCCATTGTGTATATATACCACAGCTTTTTTATCCATTCGTCTGCTGATGGACATCTAGGTTGCTACCATGTCCTGGCTATTATAAACAGTGCTGCGATGAACATTGGGGTGCATGTGTCTCTTTCAATTCTGGTTTCCTCAGTGTGTATGCCCAGCAGTGGGATTGCTGGATCATAAGGCAGTTCTATTTCCAGTTTTTTAAGGAATCTCCACACTGTTCTCCATAATGGCTGTATTAGTTTGCATTCCCACCAACAGTGTAAGAGGGTTCCCTTTTCTCCACACCCTCTCCAGCATTTATTGCTTGTAGACTTACATCTTCTGTTGGTCACAAATTATTGTGCTTCTTTAACTTACATCCAGAAAAGCATCTATTTCTGCTTTATTGACTATGCCAAAGCCTTTGACTGTATGGATCACAATAAACTGTGGAACATTCTAAAAGAGATGGGAATACCAGACCACCTGATCTGCCTCTTGAGAAATTTGTATGCAGGTCAGGAAGCAACAGTTAGAACTAGACGTGGAACAACAGACTGGTTCCAAATAGGAAAAGGAGTTCATCTAGGCTGTATATTGTCACCCTGTTTATTTAACTTATATGCAGAGTACATCATGAGAAACACTGGACTGGAAGAAACACAAACTGAAATCAAGATTGCCGGGAGAATTACCAATAACCTCAGATATGCAGATGACACCACCCTTATGGCAGAAAGTGAAGAGGAACTCAAAAGTCTCTTGATGAAAGTGAAAGTGGAGAGTGGAAAAGTTGACTTAAAGCTCAACATTCAGAAAATGAAGATTATGGCATCCAGTCTCACCACTTCATGGGAAATAGATGGGGAAACAGTGTCAGACTTTATTTTTCTGGGCTCCAAAATCACTGCAGATGGTGATTGCAGCCATGAAATTAAAAGATGCTTACTCCTTGGAAGGAAAGTTATGACCAACCTAGATAGCATATTCAAAAGCAGAGACATTACTTTGCCAACAAAG
>NW_011492842.1:17357-50697 GCF_000754665.1 Bison bison bison | reverse complement strand
CCTAGATAGCATATTCAAAAGCAGAGACATTACTTTGCCAACAAAGGTTCATCTAGTCAAGGCTATGGTTTTTCCTGTGGTCATGTATGGATGTGAGAGTTGGACTGTGAAGAAGGCTGAGCACAGAAGAATTGATGCTTTTGAACTGTGGTGTTGGAGAAGACTCTTGAGAGTCCCTTGGACTTCAAGGAGATCCAACCAGTCCATTCTGAAGGAGATAAGCCCTGGGATTTTTTTGAAAGGAATGATGCTAAAGCTGAAACTCCAGTACTTTGGCCACCTCATACAAAGAGTTGACTCATTGGAAAAGACTCTGATGCTGGGAGGGATTGGAGGCAGGAGGAGAAGGGGATGACAGAGGATGAGATGGCTGGATGGCATCACTGCCTCGCTGGACTTGAGTCTGAGTGAACTCCGGGAGTTGGTGATGGACAGGGAGGCCTGGCGTGCTGCAATTCATGGGGTCGCAAAGAGTTGGACACGACTGAGTGAATGATCTGATCTGATCTGTTCTGAACTTACATCTACATAGTTTTTTTATACTCAAGAAATATTATGATCAATGTCTAATCTAGCAAACACATTTTTTGTTTGATTATATTTAGAACAAAATCAGTACATTAAAAGTAAAGTAAAATAGCATGTGTTAAGAATACAATTCAAGAGTTTCTTACATAAGATTTTTATAGAATACTGAAATATAATTCTTAAAGATAATACATTCTGTAGTTTTAAAAAAATCACATCATATTATAGGTTGATATAGGTGTCTCATTAAATTAGAAATGTTGATGTTTAGCACATTCCTCATACCTCTGATCAGATTAAATTTTCCACTTAGAATCCTAGTAAAAATAATGTATCTCTTTGCTTTCTTAATTTCTTCCTAACAAAACTTTTGTGAGGATGAGGAAAATAGACCACCTTTTGATGATATACTAAAATAAAAGCATTTTATGATGGACAGGAAATTTGAATTAGTTTACAGTATTATTTAATTAAGTCTTCTGTTTTGTTCATCTGGCACAATCTAAAATTATTGATAGTAAATGGTAGAAACTGTTCTATTTTCGATCTGTTCTATTTTTATTTGGGGACATTGGAGAACTGTTTATAAATGTGTCACATATTCTACCTCATGTTACTTTGGCTAGTTTACACAAAAACTCAATGATTTTTTGACTCTTTTTTGTCTTCCATAAATATTTATGTATAATATCATTTTCTTGTAAACAGGGTTTTTCCAGCCCAAAGGGAGAAAAAACAATTTGTGTGTTAATTTTATCTCACTGGTTTTGTTCAGCTTCAATAGTTGTGTATATAAAAGAAGAGATTAGATAAAGGGGAATACAAGCAACCCCTGTTGCTAACATAAAGAATTTTAATTAGCATGATGATAATTTTGCAGGAATTCAGGTACATTCTACCCCCTTGCTTGTAGTTCAAACCAGCTGTTAAATGTTTGCTGTCAGTAATCCTTCAATATTTATTTTGCTTAGATTCTGCTGCCCCCTGCAGAATAACCAAAAGCATTAATGAGTTTGGAGTCTACCTGTAACTCAAGGAAGAAAGCACTTTCATCTTGATATTTTGATATAAATCCATTTTATGTAGTAATTATTACTATCACTGCTTGATACATCTTGCATTACATGTGGCAATCTGAATTTTCCTCTTGAAAATAAACTAAAGAAATAAAAAGTATTCCTTTCAATAATTACTCCTGTCTTTTCCACATTAAAAGATAGTGAATAACATATCATATAAACTAATTTATATTAATAATATATGATATAAACTAAAATTAGAAAATATACCATGCTGAAATCAAAAGCACTACTGTATAGCACAGGGACTCTATTCAGTATTCTGTAATAACCTAAATGGGAAAAGAATTGAAAAAGAATAGATTATATGTACGTGTAAAACTAAGTCATTTTTCTGTACATCTGGAACTAACACATCATTATAAATCAACTATAGTCCAATGTAAAATAAAAACTAAAAAACTTAAAAGAAGAATCAAAAAACAAATTATCTTGGTGCAAGGCGATTACAAATTTTTATGTAGCTGTCATGATAGGGTAATATTGTGAATCAATATTGTGGAAAGACAATAAGTGAAATAGGTGAAGTAGATTAACAGGTATAAATTTCTAGCTATAAAATAAATAATTCATGGGTTCATAATGTATAGCATAAGGAACACAGTCAACAACATGGTAATAACTTTGTGTGGTGAAAGATACAAAGTTAGATAACTAGACTTATTGTGATTATGAAATTATAAAGTATTAAAATATTTAATCATATGCTGTATAATGACTGAAAATTATATAATGTTTAAGGCAATTGTATGTCAATATAAAAAATAGAAAATATTGAGATTGCGTGCAATACAAAGGAAATGCAACATAAATTACATGACATCCCAGAAACACAGGCTATACCATTGCTAGGACACTTTCAGTTGAGAATCAACGTCAGAAATTCAACCTGATCAGACTACAAAGCATGCATATGAAGCAGGTTATGGAATTCACCTACTAAATTACTACTTTTGAGATTCACATGGTCTGGGACTGTCTGTTGGATCATGCCATGATGACTTTTTTCATTGTTATGAGATATTCTTGTTAAAAGATTTAGTGACACTTGTCATTTCAAGTTGTTGGGAAGATTGGGGGGTGGACAGACCAGCTGTGAGTTTTATCTGTGTCAGGAGTGCTGACTTTGATGTCAGGAGTGAAACATGCTCACAGAGCAATAAACAGTCCTTCTTCAAGGGGCTTCTAAAATAATGAGGCAGATGAGAAATGATGAGAGATGGAACAAAAAGCTAGTCAGAGTAGTCATATGGAAGAGAGAAATGATATGAGAAATACTCCCAAGGCAGAAGTGACTGCACTTGGAACACATTTTTATCAGAGGGAGGAGGCATATATAAAAGGAACAGATTCATACTACAAACACAAATTTATACAATGACAATTACCAAAAGACTCATGTTTATAACATTTTACAACAGACCCAGACAGATTAACCCCCACCTGATAAAAACCTCATAATAAATCTATGATGAAACAGGAAAAAAAAAAAAAAAATCAAAGGGCACACCAAAATTACAACTATTTACAGAACAACTGTGTATGACAACAATCTGAATATTGTCAGAAAAGATTTTCCACAACCAAGAATGTGGAGAAGAAACCACAAAGAAAAGGGTAAAAGGGACAGAGATTCGGCACAGTCAAGTCTCACACACCCAGGTAGGCAACATATATACAAGAGACTAATCACAATTGCCGAAGTTCTCTCTAAGGAGCAAGGAGCTCAAGTCCTACATAAAGCTCCTCAGTCCATGGCCCCTGTCATGGAGAAATGAGACCCCGACATCTTGCTTTGAAAGTCAATGACACTTGCATACGGCAATGCTAAAAGGCTGTAGGAGTAAAAGTTTGTTTTTAGAGTGCTTTCAAAACTTCACATGCTCTATGTCCTGGTACAGAGGCAGTAAATTGAAAGGAGAATGGGTCAGACCCACAAACTGATTTTGGAGAGTCTCATAAAGAACCTGGAGGCAACTGGAACTCCTCTTGGAGTTGTTGGCAGCAGTTTGTTTTAGGCATTCATTCTACCATGTTATCACTAGTACTGATAAGTGCCATTTTGAATTCTTCCTCTACCCTATTAGCTTTGGAGGCCTAGTTGCACACCACAGGCTGGCACTAATCCTGGGAACTCAGGGATGAGCAGCCAGCCATACAGGAAACTGACCACACCTACCTGTGGGCTGGTAGTCACCATAAAAATCAAGACTCACAGCCAACCAGTTAAGGGGCCTGCCTCCTTACTATTAAGAGTAGTTGACCCCACCATAAAAAAAGGACTCATGCAGTGTACATAGGAGACAGACCTACATCATACGGCTCTGGTAACCAGAGGAGAGGGTGCTGCTGGATGTCCCTTACATAAGGCCACTTTTCCAAGAATGAGAAATGTAATGACCTAGGTAATACATTTAAATAAACACAGAGAATTGAGCAAAATGAGAAGACAGAGGAATATGTTCCAAAGGGAGGAACAAGACAAAGCCCCAGAGGAAGAAACAAATGGGGTAGAGATAAGCAATGTAACTGATAAAGAGTTTAAGATAATGATCCTAAGATGTTCAAATAAACTTAGGACTGAATGAACACAGTGAGAAGTTTAACAAAGAGTTAAAAAAGAACAGAAGACCCAATTTTGAAAAAAAAAAAAACTAGAATAAATCAATAGTAGATTAGATGATGCAGAAGAATAGATCAGTGAACTGGAAGACAGAGTAGTAGAAATCAGAAAAGTTGAACAGAAAAGTGAAAAACTAATTTTAAAAATTGAGGATAGTTTGAGAGACCACTAGAAAAACATCAAGTGTACTAATGTTTGAATTATAGGGAGTCCAAAAGGAGAAAAGGAAGAAAGGGGCAGAGAATTTATCTGAAGAATTAATAGCTGAAAATCTCCTAACCTGGGAAAGGAAACATACACTCAGGTCCAAAATATAGAGGAATCTTAAAGAGATATGAGCCCAAACAGATCCAAACTGAGCACACTAAAGTGGCAGATATAAAATTAAAGAGAGAACCATAAAAGCTGCAAGACAAAAGCAACACGTTACATACAAGGCAGAGAAGCAAAAGGCAAGTGAGAAAGGCAAAGATATACCCAACTGAATGCAGAGATCCAAAGAACAGTAAGGAGAAACAAGAAAGTCTTCTTAGGGGAATGATGCAAAGAAATAGAGGAAAATAATAGAATGGGAAAGATTAGAGACCTCGTCAAGAAAATTAGAGATACCAAAAGGAACATTTCATGCAAAGATAGATACAATAAATGACAGATATGATAAGGATCTAACAAAAAGCAAATGATATTAAGAAGAGGTGGCAAGAATACACAGATGAACTGTACAAAACCGGTCTTAGTGACCACTATAACCATATGATGTGGTCATTCACTTAGAGCCAGACATCCTGGAGTGTGAAGTCAAGTGGGCCTTAGGAAGCGTTATTATGAACAAAGCTAATGGAGGTGATGGAATTCCAGCTGGGCTATTTCAAATCCTAAAAGATGAAGCTGTGAAAGTGCTGCACTCAATATGCCAGCAAATTTGGAAAACTCAGCAGTGGCCACAGGACTGGAAAAGGTCAATTTTCATTTCAATTCCAAAAAAGCACAATGCCAGAGAATGTTCAAACTACCACACAGTTGCACTCATCTCACATGCTAGCAACGTAATGATCAAAATCCTTTAAGCCAGTCTTAAACTGTACATGAACTGAGAACTTTCAGATGTACAAGCTGGGTTTAGAAAAGGCAGAGGAACCAGAGATTAAATTTCCAACATCTGTTGGATCATCAAAAAAGCAATAGAATTCCAGAAAAACATCTCCTTCTGTTTTGTTGACTACATTAAGGCCTTTGACTATGTGGATAACAACAAACTGTGGAAAATTCTTAAAGTGATGGAAATACCAAACCACCCTATCTGCCTCCAAGAGATCTGTATGCATATCAAGAAGCAACAGTCAGAACCAAACATGGAACAACAGAATGGTTCAAAATTGGGAAAGGAGTACATCAATGCTATATATATTCACCCTGCTTATTTAACTTAAAGGCAGAGTACATCAGGCAAAATGCTGGGTTGGATGAAGCAGAAGCTGGAATCAAGATTACCAGGAGAAATATCAATAACCTCAGATATGCAGATGACACCACCCTAATGGCAGATACCTAAGAGGAACTAAAGAGTCTCTTGATGAAGATGAAAGAGGAGAGTGAAAAAGTTGGCTTAAAGTTCAACATTCAGAAAACTAAGATCATGGAATCTGGTCCCATCATTTCATGGCAAATAGATGGGGAAACAGTGAAAACAGTGATAATTTTCTTGAGCTCCAAAATCACTGTCCACAATGATTGCAGTCATGAAATTAAAAAACAATAAGTTATGACAAACCTACGTAGTGTATTAAAAAGCAGAGATCATTTTGCTGACGAAGATCCTTGTAGTTGAAGGTTTGGTTTTTCCAGTAGTCATGTACAAATGTGAGAGCTGGGCCATAAAGAAGATTGAGCTCTGAAGAATTGATGCTTTTGAATTGTGTTCTGGAGAAGACTCTTGAGAATCCCTTGGACAGCAAGGAGATCAAACCAGTCAATAATAAAAGAGGTCTACTGTTAATATTCATTGGAAGAGCTGATGGTGAAGCTAAATCTCTAAGACTTTGGTCATCTGATGCAAAGAGCTAACTCATTGGAAAAGACCCTGATGCTGGGAAATATTGAGGGCAGGAGAAAAGGGGATAACAGAGGATGAGATAGTTTGATAACATCACTGATTCAATGGAAGTGAGTTTGAGCAAACTCTGGGAAATAGTGAAGAACAGGGAAGCCTGGCGTGCTGCAGTCCATGAGGTCACAAAAAGTTGGACATGACTGAGCGACTGAACAACCACAACAACATAAAAGGAAACTCTCCTAAGATCACCAGCTAACCTTTCAGTAGAAATTATTCAGCCAAAGGGAATGGTATGATATATTCAAAGTGATGAAAGGATAAAGGCTACAACAAAGAATACACTGCCTGTCAGAGAATTTAGATTTGGAGGCGAGAGAGAGTTTTACACACAAGGGAAAGCTGAAAGTTCAGCCCAGTAACTGGCTTTACAAGATATATTAATGGTACCGTTTCTAAGTGGAAGAGTACAGACTGTAAACAGAAATATGAAAATTATGAATGGAAAATCTCATTTGTAAATGCAAACATACAGTAAAGGGAGTAGATTAACCATTTACAAAGTTAGTAGGAAGATTACAATATAAAAGTAGTAAAATAATCTATATCCACAATAAATATTTGAGACACACAAAACAAAAAGATATAAAATATGATATCAAAAACACTAAATGTGTGGAGTAGAAGTAAAAATGCATGGTTTTTAAAGCATTTTCAACCTCTGAACTTAAGATATCAACTTATAATAATTATTATATTTTATAATATATATGTATTTTACATATATACATATGGACTTCCCAGGGGGCACTAGTGATAAAGAACTTGTCTGCCAATGCAGGAGACATCAGAGACATGGGTTCTTTCCCCGGGTTTGGAAGATCCCCTGGAGGAAAGCATGGCAACCCACTCTTGTATTCTTGCCTGTATGTATAATTACGTATGGGCATATGTATGTGGATGTGTATGTGCATATATATATATATACAGATACATATCTCAGTTCCTTCAGTTATGTCTGACTCTGTGCAACCCTTTGGACTGTAGCCCACCAGGCTCCTCTGTCCATGGGATTCTCCAGGCAAGAATACTGGAGTGCGCCACCATGGCCTCCTCAAAGGGATCTTCCCAACTCAGGGATTAAACCAGCATCTCCTGCACAGGAGGCAGATTCTTTACAGCTGAGCCACTGGGGAAGCCCATAATTATATATATACATACATACATACATACATATATATATATATATATACACACATACATACATGTAGTCATATGTGAGCATCATGATAATCACAAACCAAAAATCTATAGTAGATATACACATACATAAAAGAGAAAGAAATCCAAACATAGCATTAAAAATAGTCATCAAAATCACAAGACAAGAGAATAAAAGATTCCAGAGAGGGCACCTCTCTTCCTCCATGTGAGGTTATAGTAAGAAAATGTTTATTAAACAAGAAGTGGGCCTCACTAAACTCCACATCTGCTAGAGCCTTGATCTTAGACTGTCTATCCTCCAGAACTTTGAGAAGTAAATTTCCTTTTCTTAAAATCTGCTCAGTCTGTGGTATTCTTTATAGCAGTGTGAACAAACCAATAGGCAGACAAAGCAAAGGTATTAAAATCTGAATAAAGTTTATCTAGTAGTTAATGTCAGCATACCAATGTTAATTTATTAGTTTTGAAATATATACTAGGGTTATGTAAGATGTTACCATTAGGAGAAACTGGGTTGAAAGGCATGCAGAAACTCTGTGCCATCTTTACCACTTTTCTGTAAATCTAAAATTATCCCAAAATGAAAGTTAATTTTAAAAAAGGATTTAGTTCAGTTCAGTCATTCAGTCGTGTTCGACTCTTTGCGACCCCATAAATCGCAGCAGGCCAGGCCTTCCTGTCCATCACCAACTCCTGAAGTTCACTCAGACTCAAGTCCATTGAGTTGGTGATGCAATCCAGCCATCTCATCCTCTGTCGTCCCCTTCTCCTCCTGCCCCCAATACGTCCCAGCATCAGAGTCTTTTCTAATGAGTCAGATCTAAAGGAGTACATTAAGGCTGTATATTGTCACCCTGCTTATTTAACTTATATGCAGAGTACATCATGAGAAACCCTGGGCTGGAAGAAGCACAAGCTGGAATCAAGATTGCCGGGAGAAATATCAATAACCTCAGACATGCAGATGACACCGCCCTGTGGCAGAAAGCAAAGAAGAACCAAAGAGCCTTTTGATAAAAGTGAAAGAGGAGAGTGAAAAAGTTGGCTTAAAGGTCAGCATTCAGAAAACGAAGATCATGGCATCTGGTCCCATCACTTCATGGGAAATAGATGGGGAAACAGTGGAAATAGTGTCAGACTTTATTTTTCTGGGCTCCAAAATCACTTCAGATGGTGACTGCAGCCATAAACTAAAAGACACTTACTCCTTGGAAGGAAAGTTATGACCAACCTAGATAGCATATTCAAAAGCAGAGACATTACTTTGCCAACAAAGGTTCGTCTAGTCAAGGCTATGGTTTTTCCAGTGGTCATGTATGGATGTGAGAGTTGGACTGTGAAGAAGGCTGAGTGCCGAAGAATTGATGCTTTTGAACTGTGGTGTTGGAGAAGACTACTGAGAGTCCCTTGGGACTGCAAGGAGCTCCAACCAGTCCATTCTAAAGGAGATCAGCCATGGGTGTCTTTGGAAGGAATGATGCTAAAGCTGAAACTCCAGTACTTTGGCCACCTCATGTGTTGGCTCATTGCAAAAAAAGGGTTAATAATACTCAACAATATCATACAGATACTACATTCCCCTAATCAACACACATCATCCAGACAAAGGAATTTGCCAATGTCTTGTATCTTTTATCTTAGACAAACAATAATTACAGATATTTTTTAATAGGTGCAGAAATATAGTTGAACATACTGGGCTTCCAATTGTAACTTAGCTTTCCATAAATTAATAACTAAAGCATCAGTAATAAAATTTCTTGCATATTAGATCTCAACCAGTGCTCATCCTCTGAAAATTTTCCAAAATAAGATCTTTGAAATTTGCATCAAATACCAAAGAGCAATAATATTATTTAAAATAAATAATGTATTTAAAATAAAAATAAAATATTAAGTGGAAAAGTAAAGGGTATTGGTGAAAGAATTATAATGAATATAAAATGCTAAGTTGAGTAAACTGCACAATAAATAAATAATGTTGCTGCTGCTGCTAAGATGCTTCAGTCATGTCCGACTCTGTGCGATCCCATAGACGGCAGCCCACCAGCTTCCCCCATCCCTGGGATTCTCCAGGCAAGAACACTGGAGTGGGTTGTCATTTCCTTCTCCAATGCATGAAAGTGAAAAGTGAAAGTGAAGTCACTCAGTTGTGTCTGACTCTTAGCGACCCCAGGGACTGCAGAGCACCAGGCTCCTCCGTCCATGGGATTTTCCAGGCAAGAGTACTGGAGTGGGGTGCCTTTCCCTTCTCCAAAATAAATAATAAATGGCAATAAATACATATATTGCTTAGTTACAAAAGATTGAGAAGGATGAGTGAGAATACTGAGTTAGAAGGTGAATAGAATAGTAGACGAGAGATGAGAAGAGAATGACAAATGAGATCTATTTAACTAGAATGTTTAAAAATACTATTGAATATAAAAGTTTGATCTTAAAGTGATTTTGTTCCTGAAAAATAAAAAAGTAAGTACTTGAGTAGTAAGGTTTAGTTTTCTATATTGTAGCATTAATATTGCTTAAGTTCAACATTTCAAAAACATGTATACAAAAGAGTAAATGAGCTATTGTGTACAATAGACTTAATTTGTCCATTTGTTCTATAGCTCAATGACTCAATGAAAAATTGCTATTCTGAAGCACTTTTAATTAAGAATATGACATGATTCATTAACATGCAGCTCTAAAAATAAGTGACCAATTACAGTATGTTGACAAAAGCAAGTTACTTTATGCATTGCCACCAGATTTTCATAAGAAGCAAAAACTGGACTCACAAAAGTATTTTTCAAAAAGTGGGGAGGTAAAGGTTTAAGATTTTTAAAAAGTGAACTCAAAATATCCTGTCAGTGGCTTATACCTAAACATAAGTATTGAACATATATATTGTTCTACAATCAAATGTTCATGTTAATTAATGATTACGAAGAGCTTACTTTTCACTTATGGAGCAGAAACTCTAGTTTTCATATAACCAATATTTATGGTGTTCAATCACCTTTATTTATTCATATAATAAATGATGATTCAAGCTGTGTGCTAAGTCACTTCAGTCATGTTCTACTCTTTGCAACCCCATGGACTGGAGCCTGGTGGACTGGAGCCCAGCCCAGGCTCTTCTGTCTATGGGGTTCTCCAAGCAAGAACACTGGAGTGGTGTGCCATTTCCTTCTCCCGGGGATCTTTCTGACCCAAGGATCGAGCCCATGTCTCTTACATCTCCTGCATTGGCAGATGGGCTGTTTAGCCCTAGCACTACCTGGGAAGCCCTAATTTTACAACTGAAACACCTGATACAGAGGAGCTGACAGGCGTCTCAGAATCACACAGGAATAAACCAACCCTAGAACTAAAGACTAACTCTATTTTAAACAATCGACATGAAGCTGATCAGACCACCACATGACCAGTTTCAAGAGGACTGTCAGAGCTGACTATGCTGTTCCTGCTTGTAGCATGTAACCCCTTCCCTCCATCTATGAAAGTTCTATAAGTGTTCTTGCCAACTGATTGTCAGTGAGGGGACTCAGCCTTCAGATAGATCATTCTTCCCCCTCGGCTGCTAGCCTCCAAAAATGAGGCAAGTTTTTCTTTCCACCAACTTTGCCTCTTTATTGCTTCTAAGCAGCAAGCAGCCAGCCTTTTGGTAACAGCTTTTCTAGCGTCCAAAGAGATGCTGTGGTGCTCTCAGGACATCTGGTTCCTGGGAGGTTTTCCCAAGAAATCCCATGAGGCCATGGCGATTGTGCATCTGATGGTTGTGATGAGCCAGCTGCTGGTGGCTCACTGGCCTCAAGAGGGGGATTTGGGGGAACATCCTTAGCAGCTGCCAAAACCATTTGTTTTGGGGATCCTCTCTGTTTCTCTTCTGCTCAATACTAGCTGCCAACTTAAGCTTTTCCTTGGTGAAACTAAAACACACCTCTGGATGAGCTGATGATCTCCAAGATTGTGTAAGTTCAGCTGTGTGCACCAGACACCTTCTCTTTTGAGCACAAAGTGCTGTTTGGGCACTTTTGTCAGTTGGCTCTGACCTGTGTCTCACATGGAGGACCCTTTGTGAACATGAAATGCTATTGGACAATTTTGGCAGTTGGTTCTGATGTGTATCTGACCCATGGACTGTTTGTACTGGGAAGTGTTTGTTAGGAACTGCATATCGGTTTCCTCTTGGCTAATTTGTGACATTTCTGTCTTCTGGTATGTGAACGTGTATTCCATTTGTGTGATTGGTGTTTTCGTTGCCTTTTGTAAAATGAGAAACTCAGTTTTCAATTCATTAGAAAATTTTAGCCATGAAATTATGACCTAAGGAAAAAAAAGATCATTTTTAACAATGTATGATAATGGTATTCTTAAGATTCTAGAGAAAATTGTTTAAGATGAAACTCTTTTGAAACTTCAAGACTGGTTCTTTTATATATGCAGTTAAAAAGCTGTCTTGACAAAATAATGTTCTCAGAATTCTGACCCTAGGAGAACAAAAATATGCCTAAGAGAAAGCTTAAAATTAACACTTATCATGTCTGTGAACTGCAAACACAGTCCTCTTTGCTTGAGGTTTCAGAACTTAAAAAGATGTTTAGTTTATTAGACACATATCTTATACCATGTTAAAGAGAAATTATGCTATAAAAATTTATGTTTTTAGAGGTTACAAAATATGTTTTTTTAACCTTTCCAATCAGTAAATGCTAATATAATAGTTTAATAACTTGTTTCTTGGTTTTGTAAAGGAGATTAAGGGTTAAAAATTCAGGATGGGGAACACATGTATACCTGTGGCAGATTCATTTTGATATATGGCAAAATCAATACAATATTGTAAGGTTAAATAAAATTAAATTAAATTAAAAAAATAAACAAAAAGTAAAAAAAAAAATATTGCTAAGACTTATGTTAAAAAAAAAAAATTATAGTATATAGTTCAGTTCAGTTCAGTCACTCAGGCATGTCTGATTCTCTGTGACCCCATGGACTGCACTATGCCAGCCCTCCCTGTCCATCACCAACTCCCAGAATATGCCCAAACTCATTTCCTTTGAGTTGGTGATGCCATCCAACCATCTCATCCTCTGTCATCTCCTTCTCCTCCTGCCTTCAATCTTTTCCAGAATCAGGGTCTTTTCAAATAAGTCAGCTCTTCACAGCAGGTGGCCAAACTATTTCAATTTCAGCTTCAACATCAGTCCTTCCAATGAACACTCAGGACTGATCTCCTTGAGGATAGACTGTTTGGATATCCTTACAGTCCAAGGGACTCTCAAGAGTCTTCTCCAAAACCACAGTTCAAAAGCATGAATTCTTTGGTGCTCAGCTTTCTTTATAGTCCAACACTCACATACATACATGCCTACTGGAAAAATCATAGCCTTGACTAGACGGACCTTTGTTGACAAAGTAACGCCTCTGCCTTTAAATATACTGTCTAGGTTGGTCATAACTTTCCTTCTAAGGAGTAAGTGTCTTAATTCCATGGCTGAAGTCACCATCTGCAGTGATTTTGAGCACCACCACCCCCCAAAAAAATGTCAGCCACTGCATCCACTGTTTCCCACTCTATTTGCCATGAAGTGATGGGACCAGATGCCATGATCTTAGTTTACTGAATGTTGAGCTTTAAGCCAATGTTTTCACTCTGCTCTTTCACTTTCATCAAGAGGCTCTTTAGTTCTTGTTCCCTTTCTGCCAGAAGGGTGGTGTCACCTGCATATCTGAGGTTATTGATATTTCTCCCAGCAATCTTGATTCCAGCTTGTGCTTCATCCAGCCCAGTGTTTCTCATGATGTACACTGCATAAAAGTTAAATAGGCAGAGTGACAATATACAGCCTTGATGTACTCCTTTTCCTATTTGGAACCAGTCTGTTGTTCCATGTCTAGTTCTAACTGTTGCTTCCTGACCTGCATACAGATTTCTCAAGAGGCAGGTCAGGTGGTCTGTATTCCAGTCTCCTTAAGAATTTTCCACAGTTTGTGGTGATCTGTACAGTCAGAGGCTTGGCAGTCAATAGAGCAGAAATAGATGTTTTTTTCTGGAACTCTCTTGCTTTTTCGATGATCCAGTAGATGTTGGCAATTTGATCTCTGGTTTCTCTGCCTTTGCTAAAACCAGGTTGAACATCTGCAAGTTCATGTGTCATGTATTGCTGAAACCTGGCTTGGAGAATTTTTGAGCATTATGTTACTAGCGTGTGAATTGAATGCAATTGTGTGGTAGTATGAGCATTCTTTCGCTTTGACTTTCTTTGGGATTGGAATGAAAACTGATCTTTTCCAGTCCTGAGGCCACTGCTGAGTTTTCCACATTTGCTGGCATGTTGAGTGCAGCATTTTCATAGCATCATCTTTTAGCTTAACTGGAATTTCATCACGTCCACCAGCTTTGTTCATAGTGATGCTTCCTAAGGCCCACTTGACTTCACGTTCCAGGATGTCTGGCTCTAGGTCAGTGATCACACCATCATGATTATTTGGATCATGATCTTTTTTGTACAGTTCTTCTGTGTATTCTTGCCACCTTTTCTTAATATCTTCTGCTTCTGTTAGGTCCATACCATTTTTCTCCTTTATTGAGCACATCTTTGCAAGAAATTTTCCCTTGGTATCTCTAATTTTCTTGAAGTGATCTATAATCTTTCCCATTCAATTGTTTTCCTCTATATCTTTGCACTGATCACTGAAAAAGGCTTTCTTATCTCTCCTTGCTATTCTTTGGAATTCTGCTTTCAAACTGGTGTTATCTTTCCTTTTCTCTTTCTCTTTTTGCTTCTCTTCTTTTCACAGCTATTTGTAAGGCTTCCTCAGACAGCCATTTTGCTTTTTTTGTATTTATTTTTCTTGGAGATGGTCTTGATCCCTGTCTCCTGTACAATGTCATGAACCTCCATCCATAGTTCATCAGGCATTCTGTCTATCAGATATAGTCCCTTCAATCTATTTCTCACTTCCACTGTTTAATCATAAAGGATTTGATTTAGGTCATACATGAATGGTCTAGTGGTTTTCCCTACTTTCTTCAATTTAAGTCTAAATTTGGCTATAAGAAGTTCATGATCTTAGCCACAGTCAGCTCCCAGTCTTGTTTTTGCTGACTGTATAGAGCTTTTCCATCTTTGGCTGCAAATAATATAATCAATCTGATTTCAGTGTTGGGCATCTGGTGATGTCCATATGTAGAGTCTTCCCTTGTGTTGTTGGAAGAGGGTGTTTGCTATGACCAGTGCATTCTCTTGGAAAAACTCTATTAGACTTTGCCCTGCTCCATTCTGTACTCCAAGGCCAAATTTGCTTGTTACCCCAGGTGTTTCTTGACTTCCTACTTTTTCATTCCAGTCCCCTATAATGAAAAGGACATCTTTTTTGGGTGTTCGTTCTAGAAGATCTTGTATGTCTTCATAGATCCATTCAACTTCAGCTTCTTCAGTGTTACTGATCAGGGCATAGACTTGGATTACTGTGATTAGATTGCTTGGATTGCTTTGGAAATGAACAGAGATCATTCTGTCATTTTTTCAGATTGTATCTAAGTACTGCATTTAGGATTCTTGTTGACTATGGTGGCTACTCGATTTCTTCTAATGGATTCCTGCCCACAGTAGTAGATATAATGGTCATCTGAGTTAAATTACCCATTCCAGTCCATTTTAGTTTGCTGACTCCTAAAATGTCGACATTCACTCTTGTCATTTCCTGTTTGACCACTTTTGATTTGCCTTGATTTATGGACCTAACTTTCCCGGTTCCTATGCAACATTGCTCTTTATATTATCGGACCTTGCTTCTATCACCAGTAACATCCACATCTGGTTTTTGTTTTTGCTTTGGCTCTGTCTCTTTATTTTTCCTGAGTTATTTCTCCACTGATCTCCAACAGCATGCTGGGCACCTACCAACCTAGGGAGTTCATGTTTCAGTGTTCTATCTTTTTGCCTTTTCATACTGTTCATGGTGTTCTCAAGGCAAGAATACTGAAGTGGTTTACCATCCCCTTCTCTAGTGGACCACATTTTTTCAGAAATCTCCACCATGACCCGTCAATCTTGGGTGGTCTTATACGGGAATGGCTTAGTTTCATTGAGTAAGACACGGCTGTGGTCCATGTGATTAGATCAGTGAGTTTTCTGTGGTTGTGCTTTCAGTCTATCTGCCCTCTGATTCCCTCCCTCAGCACCTACCATCTTACTGGGATTTCTCTTACCTTGGACATGGGTTATCTCTTCATGGCTTTTCAAGCAAAGTACAGCCACTGGTCCTTACCTTGGACGTGGAATATCTCCTCATGGCCACAGCAACTGACCTTGGACATACGGTATCTCCTCTAGGCCACTCGCTGCTCCAGTGGTGCGCCACCCTGGTTGCCACTCCAGTGCCACGCAACCGCTGCTCCTTGCTACAATGCCATATGTAAGTCTATTAAAAGTTATAAGAGAAGTATTTAGTTTCTAAAACAAGTAGGAAAAGTGTTTTCAGAGAGGAGAGGTATTAAAGAAGCAGATATTTTTGTTGGAAAAAAAAATGATGACAACAGTTTTTTTCCAAGAACTGTTATTTTTGCATGGGGGAAAACATGGGACAAATCATATGAATATAAAAAGTGATAAAAGGTTTGTGCAAAAAGGGAAATTTGAGCGAAAAAGAATGTGACATGTACAGGAGTGATTAAGATTAGATTGGATTTAATTTGGTAAATGAACTTTATAATTAATAATAGTAAAAGCTGGTACAAAACTGGAATTTGTTTTCTTTTCCTCCCTGTTATGAGAAAAAAATTTCCCTAGAATATTAAGCTGCTTTTTGTAACAGATTTTAAGTTTATTTCTCTAGCTAATTTTGAAGATTCCAAAGGAACCCTAGGCACATCAGAAGAAATATTGACATTAGAGTAACTAAAATTATTTGGTATGGTAAATTATATGGAAAACATTTTGACAAGTTTCAGGTCATATTTTCTGTGGAAAAACTTCAGCCAAACAATAAACTTAATCAGAGAAGTGAGAAAATGCTGAAACAAAGGATAATAGTCAAAAGAGACCAAATAATAGTCTTTTAAACATAGTCAAGGACTTTTCATTCCTTCCCAAGAACTGCAAATAATATTTTGAGCCTTATCCTGTAAGCTGTCTTTCCAGTATAAAAACCACTACCAGGTGGAAAAAGTTAACTGCATGATGACTAGACTGTAGCCATGACATAGTTGTTATGCTGCTGCTGCTGCTAAGTTGCTTCAGTCCTGTCTGACTCTGTGTGACCCCATAGATGGCAGCCCACTAGTCTCCTCTGTCCCTGGGATTCTCCAGGCAAGAATACTGGAGTGGGATGCCATTTCCTTCTCCAATGCATGAAAGTGAAAAGTGAAAGTGAAGTTGCTCAGTCTTGCCAGACTCTTAGCGACCTCATGGACTGTAGCCTACGAGGCTCCTCCGTCCATGGGATTTTCCAGGCAAGAGTACTTGTTATAACTGACCTCCAAAAATGGGAACAAACCAACCCTGGAACTGAAGACTAGTTGTTAAATTTAAACCAATCAAGATGAATCTGATCAGACCACTGCTTGACTAATTTCAAGAAGACTCTGAACTAAATGTATTGTTTCTACATGTAGCCCCTCCCTCCACCTATAAAAGGTCAATAAGATCTCTTGCCCACTCACTGTGAGTGGAAAGAGTTAGCCTTTGGACAGGAGACTGCCCTCTCTCCCCTCCCCAATCCCGCCAGGTTGCTAGCCTCTGAAATAAAGCAAACATTTCAAACATTTCTTTCCACCAACCTTTCTTCTTTATTGGTCTCTGAGAGGCAAGCAGGTTGGGCCTTCACTTTCAGTAACAGTATCAGTTGTTAAAGCAAGATCTTGGCTAAAAATACTTGGAGAATGAAATGTGCATAAAGGATTCTTAAAATCTCCAAAGTATTCATGGGAATTTAGAAGGCTAAATATACATGTGGCACTATGCACATGGTTAAGAGCCCTGAGAGGGTACCAGTCTCTCACTGCTAACTTGAGGTCCTGCACAGAAAGTGAAGGGTTAAAGCAGAACTGTAAACTGCCTGAGCACTGAAGACATGCCCCAACACACACATACACGGCAACTTGACAACTTGGCAACGGGCAGAAAACTTGTTTAAAAAAAAAATCTGACCAATTTTCAGAATCCAATAAGCTAACGGAATGCAAACTTCAGTGACTCACACATCAGGAAATTGAGAATCACTTCAGGAAAGTCAGTAAACAAAAAGCAAGGTAACAACAACAATAAATTCTGAATAGGGGAAATCTGATTTCCGGAGCTGGCACCTTTTATCTAAAATAACCAGTTTTGGCAAAAAAATATGAGACATATGAAGAACAGAACACATTTATTTAGTTGTTATGGTATGTTGTTGTTGTTTTAGTCTCTACAGTTATGTCTGACTCTTTTGCAACTCCATGGATTGTAATCCACCAGTCTCCCCGTGTCCATGGGATTTCCCAGAAAGAATACCGGTGTGAGTTGCTGTTTCCTTCACCAGGGGATCTTCCTTACCTAGGAATTGAATCTGAGTCCCCTGCTTGGCAGGCAGATTCTTTACTACTGAGCCACCACGGGGGAAAAACCAAGTTAATGAATACTATTCCAAAGGCGCATCTGAACTTTGTAGCCCACAGAATTTTCCAGGCAGGAGTACTGGAGTGGGTTGTCATTTCCTGACTTCCCTGGTGGCTCAGAAGGTAAAGCGTCTGCCTACAATGCGGGAGACCTGCGTTCAATCCCTGGATCAGGAAGATCTTCTGGAGAAGGAAACGGCAACCCACTCCAGTATTCTTGCCTGGAGAATCCCATGGATGGAGGAGCCTGATAGCTCCTCCTGATAGGCTACAGTCCATGGGGTCGCAAAGAGTTGGACACAACTGAGCGACTTCACTCACTCACTCATTCCAAAGGCGCATCTGAACTTTAGGGGCACAGATGTTGAACTCAGTTCAGTTCAGTTGCTCAGTCGTGTTCCACTCTTTGCAACCCCATGAACTGGAGCACACCAGGCCTCCCTGTCCATCACCAACTCCCAGAGTGCACCCAAACCCATGTCCATTGAGTCGGTGATAAATAGTGATTTTAAGTATGCTTAGACAAATAAAGGTACTTGTGTCTAGAGAGTTAATGTATACCAATGATGCTTCACCAGATGCAGAATAAAAAAAAAAAAAAAGAAAGGGGGAAGGTAGGAAGGGAAGAAATTGTGGGGGCAAAACACATAGGATAAAGCAGTATTATTCTCAAATACTTCTCAAAAAATGTTTATTACAACTTTGCTTATAAGAGAAAGATGATGGAAATACCATTAAAAACAAGCAGTTTAATTTCATTGTTTTGATGTGGAGAATTGAGTCAAATATTCTGAAAAAAGTTTATTCATTTAATAAATTTATGTTTGACATCCAGAACTAAGAATTGTGAGCATACATCTCTGTGCAGAATTAAACAATGTTAATATGAATTTTGAAAGCATTTAATTTGTTGGTCAAGAGGTTAAGGGTTATTCACACATATTATCTGAATTTAATTAGTACACCTCTGTATAGCTTCTCTAAAGTCAGAGGAAAAATAAAAGATGTCAAATTCTGGTTCAGAATGGAATGTGTATTTATGTAAGGTGAATTTGCTTGTTTTGCTTCTGTTTGTTTTGGTAGATAGATTATAATTAGGTCTTGCTTTTGTTTTTTTCCTTAATTGACTCTGACAATCTCTGTCTATAATTGGTATATTTAGACCATTCCCATTTCAGTGAATACTGATATAAGCACATTAAAATGTACTATGTTTAGAACTGATTCTATTCAATGTACTTAATTTTGCTTCTGTTTTTTTCTTCTTCCTTTCTTATTATGCCATCCCTGGTTTAAATTGAGTGCTTATAAGAGTTTGCTTTCTCTCCTGCCTTAGCATATCATTTATATTTCTTTGAAAATATGTGTAGTACTACTAGTTGTCTTGGTATCATTTTAATTGCCCTAGTATTATTAATATGCATGTGCATCCAAGTCATGTCTATATTCAAGCCATACTAAATGTCCTACTTCAAGGGTAGTTCAGGTACCTTATAACAGAGTATTCCCAGTTTCTCCTTTCTGGCCTTTATAATATTCATGACATCGATTAAACTTATCCATCTTCCATAATCATGTGATACATTGCTTTTGTAATTATTGTGAACACTTATATATTTTATCAAATAAGAATAAGAAAGTTATTATCCCATCATTTTATTGCCTATCTGGAGTGCTTCTTCCATCTTCTTTATTTAAAATTTAAATTTCATTCTGACCTATGTTGTTTTCCTTCACACTGCAAAACTTCATTTAAAATGTCTTGAAGGGCAGGTAGTCTGTGACGAATTTTTTATGTTTTAGTTTTTTCATAGAAAGTCTTTATTTTCCCCTCACTTCAGATGATAATCTTTGTATATATAATTCCAGATATATAGTTTTGTTTTTTGATTTAAAATATTTCACTTTGCTTTTTTTGTATGGTTTTTGACACAAGTTGATTCTAATTCTTTTTTTTTTTTTTTGTCCTTCTGTAAGTAAGGCATATTCTCCTGTATTCTTTCAAGATTTTTTCTTCACATTTGGTTTTCAGCTGTTTGAATGTGATGTGCCAAGTTGTTTTCGAATCCAAAGGCTTTTTTAAATTTTGAAGTTAAAAACTGTACTCTAGTCCAGAGGGCGCAATCTCTTTAAAATATTGTGGACTTCCTATGTATTGGATTACAACTGACTTGTAACTGATTATGAGAGGGCAGGGGGAGAAATATTATCACAAATCTTTGTGAAAAGGTCCCTATCAGCTTCAGTTTGTCAGTCAGGGTACTATGGACCGGCACCAGTGTAGTTCTTAAAAGTCCTGTTATAGTGTCCTGATAGGTTTTCTTGATGGTTGGGTAAAGAATCCACTTGCAATGCAGGAGACACGGGTTTGATCACCTGGGTCACAAAGATCCCCTGGATGAGGAAATGCCAGTACACTCCAGCATTCTAGCCTGAAAATCCCATGGACACGGGAGCTTGGTGGGCTACAGTCCTTGCGGTCACAAAAGAGTCAGACACGACTTACTGAGCAACCAAACATGGTGTTCTGAGGAAGCACTACACAGGTTCCTCATATTCTCTGAAGATTCTCTGAAGCCATTTTATCAGTAATCCAAGTCTATGCCCCAACCAGTAATGCTGAAGAAGCTGAAGTTGAACGGATCTATGAAGACCTACAAGATCTTTTAGAACTAACACCCAAAAAAGATGTCCTTTTCATTATAGGGGACTGGAATGCAAAAGTAGGAAGTCAAGGAACACCTGGAGTAACAGGCAAATTTGGCCTTGGAATACAGAATGAAGCAGGGCAAAGACTAATAGAGTTTTGCCAAGAAATGCACTGGTTATAGAAAACACCCTCTTCCAACAACACAAGAGAAGACTCTACACATGAACATCACCATATGGTCAACACCAAAATTAGATTGATTATATTCTTTGCAGCCAAAGAAGGAGAAGCTCTATACAGTCAACAAAAACAAGACCAGGAGCTGATGTGGCTCAGATCATGAACTCCTTATTGCCAAATTGAGAAATAAATTGAAGAAAGTAGGGAAAACCACTAGACCATTCTGGTATGACCTAAATCAAATCTATTATGATTATACAGTGGAAGTGAGAAATAGATTTAAGGGCCTAGATCTGATACATAGAGTGCCTGATGAACTATGGACTGAGGTTTGTGACATTGTACAGGAGACAGGAATCAAGACCATCCCTGTGGAAAAGAAATACAAAAAAGCAAAATGGCTGTCAGGAGAGGGCTTAAAAATAGCTGTGAAAAGAAGAGAAGCAAAAAGCAAAGGAGAAAATGAAAGATATAAGCATCTGAATGCAGAATTCCAAAGAATAGATAAGAAAGCCTTCCTCAGCGATCAATGCAAAGAAATAGAGGAAAACAACAGGATGGGAAAGACTAGAGATCTTTTCAAGAAAATTAGAGATACCAAGGGGACATTTCATGCAAAGATGGGCTTGATAAAGGACAGAAATGGTATGGACCTAACAGAAGCAGAAGATATTAAGAAGAGGTGGCAAGAATACACAGAAGAACTGTACAAAAAAGATCTTCACAACCCAGGTAATAACGATGGTGTGATCACTCACCTAGAGCCTGACATCCTGGAATGTGAAGTCAAGTGGGCCTTAGAAAGCATCACTATGAACAAAGCTAGTGGAGGTGATGGAATTCCAGTTGAGCTATTTCAAATCCTGAAAGATGATGCTGTGAAAGTGCTGCACTCAATATGCCAGTAAATTAGGAAAACTCAGCAGTGGCCACAGGACTGGAAAAGGTCAGTTTTCATTCCAGTCCCAAAGAAAGGCAATGCCAAAAATGCTCAACCTACTGCACAATTGCACTCATCTCACACGTTAGTAAAGTAATGCTCAAAATTCTCCAAGCCGGGCTTCAGCAATACATGAACCGTGAAATTCCTGATGTTAAACCCGTTTTTAGGAAAGGCAGAGGAACCAGAGATCAAATGCCAACATCCACTGGATCATCGAAAAAGGAAGAGAGTTCCAGAAAAACATCTACTTCTGCTTTACTAACTATGCCAAAGCCTTTGATTGTGTGGATCACAATAAACTGTGGAAAATTCTGAAAGAGATGGGAATACCAGACCACCTGATCTGCCTCTTGAGAAACCTCTATGCAGGTCAGGAAGCAACAGTTAGAACTGGACATGGAACAACAGACTGCTTCCAAATAGGAAAAGGAGTACGTCAAGGCTGTATATTGTCTCCCTGCTTATTTAACTTTTATGCAGAGTATGTCATGAGAAACGCTGGGCTGGAAGAAGCTGGAATCAAGATTGCCAGGAGAAATTTCAGTAACCTCAGATATGCAGATAACACCACCCTTATGGCAGAAAGTGAAGAGGAACTAAAATGCTTCTTGATGAAAGTGAAAGTGAAGAGTGAAAAAGTTGGCTTAAAACTCAATATTCAGAAAACGAAGATCATGGCATCTGGTCCCATCACTTCATGGGAAATAGATGGGGAAACAGTGGAAACCGTGTCAGACTTTATTTTTTGGGGCTCCAAAATCACTGCAGATGGTGACTGCAGCCATGAAACTAAAAGACTCTTACTCCTTGGAAGAAAAGTTATGACCAACCTAGATAGCATATTCAAAAGCAGAGACATTGCTTTGCCAACAAAGGTCCATCTAGTCAAAGCTATTGTTTTTCCAGTGGTTAAGTATGAATGTGAGAGTTGGACTGTGAAGAAAGCTGAGTGCTGAAGAATTGATGCTTTTGAACTGTGCTGTTGGAGAAGACTCTTGAGAGTCCCTTGGACTGCAAGAGATCCAACCAGTCCATTTTTAAGGAGATCAGCCCTGGGATTTCTTTGGAAGGAATGATGCTAAAGCTGAAACTCCAGTACTTTGGCCACCTCATGCAAAGAGTTGACTCATTGGAAAAGACACTGATGCTGGGAGGGATTGGGGGCAGGAGGAGAAGGGGATGACAGAGGAGGAGATGGCTGGATGGCATCACTGACTCGATGGACTTGAGTCTGAGTGATCTCCGGGAGTTGGTGATGGACAGGGAGGCCTGGCGTGCTGCAATTCATGGGGTCACTAAGAGTCGGACATGACTGAGCGACTGAACTGAACTGAGAAGAAGCTATTTGTCACTTTTACAGTCTGCCTGGAAATCAGCAATTTTGCCACTGCTATTCCAACCTTTCATGAACAGTCTTCTTTGGGTCTTGGTTAAGTGTCTGATCCTAAAGTTAAGGCATATATTTGTTCAAAAGAACTCTATTTTTTGCCTGCAATTTCTACAGCAGTTAATGTTTCCTCCATAATAATCCAGACCTCAATTATTAACTTGACAAAATAATAATCTAGTTTCTTAAAACTCTTCAGTCTGTACTTGGCTTATCTGGTAGTTTGTTTTGCATGATTTGTTGGTGGTTATGCAAGCTGCTACATTTAGTTGCTTGCAATTATCTGCATTGTCTGCAATCTTGGTTCATCTGGGACAGTGAGATAGTTGGATTTCTCTCTCATAACAAGTAGTTTTGAGGCATCTCTATCTAAATGTAATCTCTCCACCTGGTCTTTTCCCTGGGAAGCTCTAGTAGAATAGCTAACTTCTGAATAGAAAAAATTAGTGAACCTGCTTGGTCTTCTTAAAGCTTAGGCCCAGTATTGGCATATTGTACAACTATCACTTTGGCTAAAGCAAGTCTCTGGCCCACTGCAGATTCTAGAAGAGGCTACACAAGAGCATGACTAGTGAATGTCTGTGGTTCATTGGGGGCTTCCTTGATAGCTCAGTTGGTAAAGAATCTGCCTGCAATGCTGGAGACCCTGATTCCGATTCCTAGGTCGGGAAGATCCCCTGGAGAAGGGATAGGCTACCCACTCCAGTGTTCTTAATCTTCCCTTGTGGCTCAGCCGGTAAAGAATCTGCCTGCAATGTGGGTGACCGGGGTCCAATCCCTGAGTTGGGAAGCTCCCCTGGTGAAGGGAAAGGCTAACCACTCCAGTATTCTGGCCTGGAGAATTCCATGGACAGTCCATGGGGTTGCAAAAAGTTGGACACGACTGAGTGACTCTTTGTGGTTCATTGGAGGTAACCAATGTAGTGGACTATCACAATTTCCTAATCAATATGACCAATGGTATACAGTAAGTCTGGAACAAATGGCTGTAACTCATTTAAAAATATTCAAAAATGTTTTCTATAATTTTATTTTGGTTATGATTGGATTTGGGAGATAAGTAGGGATAAGCATGGGCTAAAAACATGATATGCTGTAATGTATTTACCCATTGAAATGTTATTGCTTTATAACAAAAACTTTGCTAACACTACAGTTTAAATAATAAAATTTCTAAATTGATATCTATAAATCACATTTAGAGCTTGATGCTTTGGCACAGCACAACTACTTTTAGTTAATAATAATTGTAATGATTTTTGATGTTTTACTGATCTGATTTGAACTGATGTTAACAAAACAAAGAAAGTGAATTGTTATTTCTTAAGTAGAAGTGAGACATTTATTGTATTAAGTCAGTAATAAAATAATTAAGTCATGTAGTTGACCTCTAAAATATCAGTTGAAACAAATGAAATCAAAGCAAACTGTGAATCCTATAAATAAATTCACTAATGACTTGCCTCTTAGTCAACAGGAACATTAAAGATGAATAGCAACACCTGATTATGCACTTCTAAAATAGAAAGAGCCATCTCATGTCCTGTTGGGTAAAACAGTGCATTACTTCAATTTGCACAAATATTTTCTTTAGAGGAGTCATACTGTGTTTACAATGATTTCATAATTTTCTAGCTCAATTGCATGCTGTGACTTAAATAGAAGGTGGGCTAATGGCAAAAAGTATAGAGGAGAAAAATCACACATTATAACTAAAACTCTGAAATATACAGATATAAAATTCTACATTATATTCCCAATTATCCATTTTACTTTTATGTGTAGATAAGAAAATGTTTATTTAGAGTATAAATGGATTGTCAGAGCTACAAACATTAAAGATACCTTACTTAATCCTGTTTCAGACAACAATAATTCTAGTATTTAGATAAATCAACTCCCAAGAATATGACAATGTTTAAGGAAAACCATTTTACCACCTATCTAGGGAATATGTCTTATTATTATAAGAATCACATATGAAGCAATTAATTCATATTAATTTCAGTATAATAGGTTGGTTTATCTGAAAGCAAACTAAGATGTTTAACAGTAATTATAAATGCTTTGTGAGGGTGAAAAAATAAGACATCTTATGTATTTATTTTTAGTAAAATTAAGATTTTGCAGTACATGCAACTTTTTATAGAAATACAGTTGACTTTTACAATATTGTGTTAGACTCAGCTGTACAGCAAAATAATTCAACTACATATGGATATGTGTATATCTATATTCTTTTTTCAATTATTTCCCACTATAGTTTATTAAATGAATGTCGTTTTTAAGAGAATACCAAGATTACTAAGAAATAAAATATGTCTTTTTTTTGGTGGGGGATCAGGATGTTATAATTGATCACTATATAAGACTATTTCATAATTACTGCTTGTAGTGGTGAATGTTAATAACATCTATATATAAAACAGATTAAAGAAAGATCAAGGCAATGACAGTATAAAGAGATCCCATATTGATGACTGCTTACCTGGTTGTTTTACATGTCTCCTGAGTAATGATAAATAAACTTAATTACATGAAATGCATTAGTTTTCTCATAAGGTAATCAATCTCAGGCTTAATAATATTTCATATTTTCCTAATGGCAGATACCACGTTCCTAGTATGCATTCTATCTTTCTATCTTGATAATCATATCTAGTTATAGCTATCAGCCCACAACAATACCACAGTGCCAATCATTGAAAGTATCTAAGGCTTAAGATTCTTGGATAAAAATATATTTTAATATAGTTTATTATTCAGTTTTCCAGTTAGTATTGAGAAGGAATGGTTTTAGGTCCAATGAATTCTTGCTCTGGATAAACCCTATTCATCATGAGGTTTCTGGGAAATAGATGTCCACAATGTAAAGCGATGTACATTAACACATTTTTAGGTTTAACTTGGGCCTCAAGGTTTTATATGTTTACCTGGAAGAAACTACGTGACTAAGTAATTAAGTTTCTTTATCTGTAACTCTTTGTGACTTAAAGAAGCATTAACTTGAACCCCCAGCCTCAGCCATTCTAGAGATGATCTTGGATGGGAAGAATAAATGAGGATGAAGAAAAGATAGAAAAGAATAATGGAGAATATCTGAGCAAGATTTGACTAGGAACCAGTCATAGCCGTCACAATCAATGGCTCAACTTTTCAAAGTTATCAACCCAATGCAGAGAATTTGTGAGAAATTCACCCATTAGCACAGTAACCAATACAATATCACAAAGGAGCCACAGAAACTCAAATATGCCTAGGGGACTTGTCAGCCTACCTCACACAAACATTTAACTAATTTAATGTCATTAGATATATCTTTGGAGCATTCATATTCTTAATTAAGAAGATTCATCCATTGAAAAATTATTTATCAGTGATCTGAATTTCCAACTAATCTTGAATATTTTACTCTATGCAAAGTGTTAGGATAGGTCCTGTGGTCTACAGGAATGAAGTCCTTACATTTTCAAAGACTACATTCTAACAGGGATGATTCAGAAACAGGCCACTTGTTGATTATATAACAGCAGTCCCCAACGCTTCGACACCAGGGGCTGGTTTCCTAGAAGACAATTTTTCCACAGACCAGGAAGGGGGATGGGGATAGTTTCAGGATGATTCAAGAACGTTAGGCCTCCAGGCTCCTCTGTCCATGGGATTCTCCAGGTAAGAATACTGGAATGTGTTGCCATTTTCTGCACTATGGGATCTTCCCAACTCAGGGATGAAACCCACATTGCCTACATTGAAGGTGGATTCTTTACCACTAAGCCATTGTGAACATTATTTCTAATCTAATGCCATCCTGATCTGACAGGATGTACTGGTCTGTGGCCTGGGGCTTGGGGACCCTTGATACTACATAACTTAAAATTACATTAGTATTTTATATATGTCACTTAATTTAGTTCTCAAGAAAATGGGGAGAATTTGAACTCATGTTTTACTCTAAACTCATGTTCTTTCTTTTGTGCCATAATTTCTAATACCATGCTTAATATATAATGGTATTTCATAAGCATACATTTCAGTTTATGCTATATTTGCTTTTAAGAAATGGAACATGTATCCTCAAATGGCAGAAAGTCTCATTAGAGATCATATAATATACAGTGCATGATAAATCACTCCACGTCCACACTTGTAAGTATTCAGCATGCAGTGAAAACATCTGCATAAGGTCTGTTGATAAAGGCTTTTGTTATTTTTATTACAGTAATAATTTCTGCATATATTTTAGTACCTATCACATTTATTATTTATAACACAGTTATAATGTTAATGGTAAGACCAACATGTGTTGTATGGTTATTATGTCAGGTATTAAGCAACATGTTTTTATATACTTTATTTTATTTGATTCTCATAGCAATGATAAGATAGTTACTATTATTTCAAATTTTCAAGTAAGAAACACAGTTTATAGATTTTAAAATATATCTATCTATATATTCAAATCATGTAAATGATCAAAACACTGAAAAGATTTCAAGATCTTTTTATCACACAAGTTAATTCTCTATGCATAAGAAAAAAGATTGTTTTAAATGGAAATGCTTTTAATTACTTAACTCAGACAAACAAAAAATTTAAATCTTCAAAATGAAAATGAAAATTACAGCTTTCAGTTTCAACAATTTATGGATGAGGCATCTAAGATGGGATAAATAATTATATTGGAATAGTTTAATTCATAGACACATGAATAATAATAAAAAACATTTAACATTTCTTATGACTATATATATATACATATATATATGTGTATATATATATACAAATTAAGTTTTCATAGTATTCTCCAACAGAACTCAAATGTAAGAATGGACCATATGTCTTATTAAACCAATAGAAGTATAGTTGATTTACAATATTAGTTTTAGGTATATAATATAATGACAATATTTTTATAAACTGTATTCTAGGAAAAGGAAGTAAGACACAAAATGGCATTATTGATAGCTAATGAGAGAATATATAGAAAGTAGGTTAAAAAAACTCCCTTAAAGCTTAACTATTGTAATAGATTTTATCAAAATATTATTCTATATTTTATCAAAATATTGTTCTGTTTAGGTAAATAATTATATGATTTTTCCCTTTTGTTTGCTTATATAAATGCCTTTGATTTTTTAAATCATGAATATTTCCTATCATTATTTTGTTTTACATGTGAAATTTAATAATTTATTCAAATAACTATCAATAGCCTACTGTGGAAAAATTTAAATTAGCATTAGTGTGGTGTAGGTAGCATGTAACAAATACGAAAATTATGATGAGATTCTAAAATTGTTGCTAATTGGTACTATAATTTAATTGCTTTAATTTGATTTATAAATCTTCATGTCTGTGAAGTACACTGAGTATTAATTTTCCAGTTTAGAGATGTTGTTATTGTTCAGCCGCTAAGTTGTGTCCAAATCTTTGCAGCCACATGGACTGTAACCCTCCAGACTCTGTCCTCCACTATCTCCAGGAGTTTGCTCAAATTCATGTTCACTGATGCTATCTAACGATCTCATCCTCTGGTGCCATCTTCTGCTTTGCCTTCAATCTTTCCAATAAAATATCTCTGATTTTAATGTTTTAAAAATCTGATTTCTATTATACAGAAATTTTCATGAACTGCCCTTATCACAAACAAATATTTTCTGTATGTGTTCTCCCCAGGACAGCACAGGAATTCTGGTGTGTTGCTGATATATTTTATTACTATTAAAAGAAGAAAATACAATTATACAAAATAAACTTCTTAAACTATCCTAATTATTGGAAATTTTTTGGTTTTATACATTTCATAGTTGGAAGTAAAATAAGTTGAAATTTTGAACTAGAATAAAAAATAGAGTTAGGGCTCATAAAATTTTATTGAGTCTGATGATTCTATCAAATCTCTCAAGGAGGAAAATCAAGTCTGGTAAAAATCGGTATCCAGTAATTTAACATAGCACTCCAAGCACTTTATTGGGACTAGATATTGTTAGTGTGCAAGCTGTTATGCTGACATTTGATTACATTTTTATATAGCTGTGAAACTAAACATGACAGGATTTACTTTCCAGTTTGTTTTTCTCATGCAAGGTCATTTAAGCCTCTGTAGGATACCAGAAAAATGTTCTATCAGCAAGAATAACAAAATAAAATCTTATGGCATAACTAATTTTTTAATCATGTACTTTCTTGTCACTAACTTTGATTTTGATACCATATTATACCATAAAAATATAATCTGCCTGTTTGTACATTTTAAGATTAATAGATTAGATATTAAATCTTAGCTTGAGATAGAAAAATATTAAAATATGTATGCCTACATGTAGACAGATATACAAGAACACAATTATTTTTCTATGCATACATAGGTAAATATTCATTTAAAATATTAACTACATCTCTTAATAGTTAATTTTATTTTTTATTTTTATTTTTTTAATTTAATTTTATTTTACAATATTGTATTAGTTTTGCCATATATCAGAATGAATCTCCCCCAGGTATACATGTGTTCCCTATCCTGAGCCCTCCTCCCTCCTCCCGCCCCATACCATCCCTCTGGGTCATCCCAGTGCACCAGCCGCAAGCATCCAGTATCATGCATAGAACCTGGACTGGTGACTCATTTCATATATGATATTATACATATTTCAATGCCATTCTCCCAAATCATCCCACCCTCTCCCTCTCCCACAGAGTCCAAAAGACTGTTCTATATATCAGTGTCTCTTTTGCTGTCTCATATACAGGGTTATTGTTACCATCTTTCTAAATTCCATATATATATGTTAGTATACTGTATTGGTGTTTTTCTTTCTGGCTTCCTTCACTCTGTATAATAGGCTCCAGTTTCATCCACCTCATTAGGACTGATTCAAATGTATTCTTTTTAATGGCTGAGTAATACTCCATTGTGTATATGTACCACAGCTTTCTTATCCATTCATCTGCTGATGGACATCTAGGTTGCTTCCATGTCCTGACTATTATAAACAGTGCTGCGATGAACACTGGGGTACATGTGTCTCTTTCATTTATGGTTTCCTCAGTGTGTATGCCCAGCAGTGGGATTGCTGAATCATAAGGCAGTTCTATTCCCAGTTTTTTAAGGAATCTCCACACTGTTCTCCATAGTGGCTATACTAGTTTGCATTCCCACCAACAGTGTAAGAGGGTTCCCTTTTCTCCACACCCTCTCCAGCATTTATTGCTTATAGACTTTTGGATCGCAGCCATTCTGATTGGCTTGAAATGGTACCTCATAGTGGTTTTGATTTGAATTTCTCTGATAATGAGTAAACTACAGGACAATATCACTGATGAACATAGATGCAAAAATCCTTAACAAAATTTTAGCAATCAGAATACAACAACACATTTAAAAGATCATAAACCATGACCAACTGGGCTTTATCCCAGGGATGCAAGGATTCTTCAATATCCACAAATCAATGTAATACACCATATTAACAAATTGAAGAATAAAAACCATATGATTATCTCAATAGATGCAGAGAAAGCCTTTGACAAAATTCAACATCCATTTATGATAAAAACTCTCCAGAAAGAAGGAATAGCAGGAACATACCTCAACATAATAAAAGCTATATATGACAAACACACAGCAAACATTATCCTCAGTGGTGAAAAATTGAAAGCATTCCCTCTAAAGTCAGGAAAAAGACAAGGGTGCCCACTGTCACCATTACTATTCAACATAGTTTTGGAAGTTTTGGCCACAGCAATCAGAGCAGAAAAAGAAATAAAAGGAATCTAAATTGGAAAAGGAGAAGCAAAACTCTCACAGTTTGCAGATGACATGATCCTCTACATTAATATTTAATTTTAAAAATAAGATAGTGTAAACCTTTCCCAGACAATATAGGGTAATTATTAATAATTCAAAGTTCACCCTTACATTTTATTTCCTTTATTAACATTTTGGTTTGCACTCAAATAACTGTATTTTTAGTAGTCAGGAATAAGGAATAATATTTCTCCATACAAATTATGATAAATAAAGCACAATAAAATTGTTAAAAATAAAAGACATTAGTAATATATACCATTCTATAACTTAATTGAGAAAAATGTTGTTAACCCTAAAGTTTCAGATGATGAAACTATCCAAATATGTTAACATTTTAAAGTTTATTTTTAAATTTAAGCATACACATATTCTATAAGCATTTGCTTTGCTATTGCTATTAATATTATATAACTATTTTGTGGTATTCTACATTAAATCAATAAATTTATACTTTTTTTAGAGGGGGAGGGAGTATCTGTATCAGATTTTTCAACTTTCAGATAGATTTTTGTGTTTGATTGTTTTGGTTTCTGTAATATAACATCAAGCATGTCAACTAAGACATGGAGCATTAGGAAAACCTCTGTCAGTAAAGTTGGGTTTATGAAAATTACTGTAGCTTGTAAAAACAACACTTTGACAATCTTAGTAGTTTCTCAAATGAAGTAAATTAGTAAGGGTGTTCTCAAGAATTTTGAGACCTTGGCATGACTAAGAGAAACCTTTCAAGGAGGGGCTTAAGAATTGGTAGAGTTCATAAGATAATTAGAAATGGTAAAATGAGGGTCTTGATGAATAATCTGATAACAGAACCATTTGCCAGCTGTGAAAATTTTTGCATGGATAATTTTGTACAGAAAAATCTCAATTAAGTAAACAGTGATGTTATTTATTGGTTTTGTGTCTCATCTACTGGGTACAAATTTTCTGGAGTCAAAATTTAAATTCAATCCCAATAGCTGAGTTGGGTTGAAGCAAGTGCTCTTAGTTATCACCATTTTTTTTTTCAGTGATATATAAGAATTAAAAGGAAATCTTCAAATGAATTTCACCCGACAGAAGTAATCCAAACTTCTGCAGGGTGTGTTTGGCAAGTATTTATGTTTATGATATAATAAGAGGAGTGGCTGTCAACAGAACTCCAAATGGTCCAGAAACTCTAGTCCAGGTACACATGTTAAGCCAAAAAATTGGAAAACATGTATATTCTTATTTAGAACTCTTTGTGGTAACTGTGATCTCTACACAGTCTTCAGAATAAAATGCTTTTCCTCAGGACTCATTGTCTCTTTGTGTTGCAGAGTGAAGTAGTCTATGCCAGAGTTCAATTGTGTCTGACCCTTTGCAACCCTATGGACTCTAGCCATGCTGCTAAGTCCCTTCAGTTGTGTCCGATTCTGTGCGACCCCATAGACGGCAGCCTAAGAGGCTCCCCCGTCCCTGGGATTCTCCAGGCAAGAACCCTGAAGTGGGTTGCCATTTCCTTCTCCAATGCATGAAAGTGAAAAGTGAAAGTGAAGATGCTCAGTCGTGTCCTACTCTTAGCAAGGCCATGGGCTGCAGCCTACCAGGTTTCTCGGTCCATGGGATTTTCCAGGCAAGAGTACTGGAGTGGGTTGCCATTGCCTTCTCTGAATTTTTGTTGAAAGCTGTATTGGAAACAGCTGTGTGTGTGTGTGTGCACTCTCAGTCACTTACTTCTGTCTAACTCTTTGCAACCCCATGGACTGTAGCCCAATAGGTTCCTTTGTCCATGGGATTTTTCAGGAAAGAATACTGGTGTGGGTTGCCATTTCCTCTTCCAGGGGATCTTCCTGACCCAGGGATTGAATCCATCACAGATGGATTTTTTTACTGCTGAGCCACTTGGAAGTTTGAAGTAGTCCATAGGTGGTAATTATATCCAGTTGATTGATGTGCTGTTGAATTCACTATGTCCACATCTTATTTTTATCTGCCTAATAGGAAAAGGAGTATGTCAAGGCTGTATATTGTCACCCTGCTTATTTAACTTTTATGCAGACTACATCATGAGAAATGCTGGGCTGGAAGAAGCACAAGCTGGAATCAAGATTGCCGGGAGAAATATTAATAACCTCAGATATGCAGATGACACCACCCTTATGGCAGAAAGTGAAGAGGAACTAAAAAGCCTCTTGAAGTAAGCCAGAAGGAAAAACATAAATACAGTATACTAACGCATATATATGGAATTTAGAAAGATGGTAACAATAACCCGGTGTACGAGACAGCAAAAGAGACACTGATGTATAGAACA
>NW_011492842.1:3821-17257 GCF_000754665.1 Bison bison bison | reverse complement strand
TGGCAGAAAGTGAAGAGGAACTAAAAAGCCTCTTGATAAAAGTGAAAGAGGAGAGTGAAAAAGTTGGCTTAAGCTCAACATTCAGTAAACGAAGATCATGACCTCTGGTCCCATCACTTTATGAGAAATAGATGGGGAAACAGTGGAAATGGTGTCAGACTTTATTTTTTGGGGCTCCAAAATCACTGCAAATGGTGACTGCAGCCATGAAATTAAAAGACGCTTACTCCTTGGAGGGAACGTTATGACCAACCTAGATAGCATATTCAAAAGCAGAGACATTACTTTGCCAACAAAGGTCCGTCTAGTCAAGGCTATGGTTTTTCCAGTGGTCATGTATGGATGTGAGAGTTGGATTGTGAAGAAAGCTGAGCACCGAAGAGTTGATGCTTTTGAACTGTGGTGTTGGAGGAGACTCTTGAGAGTCCCTTGGACTGCAAGGAGATCCAACCAGTCCTTCCTAAAGGAGATCAGTCCTGGGTGTTCATTGGAAGGAATGATGCTAAAGCTGAAACTCCAATACTTTGGCCACCTCATGTGAAGTGTTGACTCATTGGAAAAAAAACTCTGATGCTGGGAGGGATTTGGGGCAGGAGGAGAAGGGGATGACAGAGGATGAGATGGCTGGATGGCATCACCAACTCAATGGACATGAGTTTGAGTGAACTCCAAGAGCTGGTAATGGACAGGGAGGCCTGGTGTGCTGCGATTCATGGGGTGGTAAAGAGTCAGACACAACTGAGTGACTGAACTGAACTGATTCTGTCTATTACTGATACCAGATAACGGAATCATCAGCTTTAATATTTGATTCATCTATTTCTCCTTGCCATTATATTTGTTTTTCCCTCTCATATTTTGATCCTTGGTTGTTAGTCAAATATGCATAAGGATTTTTTATGTCTCCTTGACGAATTGACTCCTTATCATTAAAGAATGCTCCACTTTATTCCTGAAAACTTTCCTTGCTCTGATGTCTTCTCAGTCTGAAATTAATATAGCTATTCCTGCTTTCTTTTGATTTGTGTTAGTATGGCATGACTTTCTCCTTTCCTTTACCTATAATTTATATATATTTTTATATTTAAAATGGGTTTCTTATAGACAGTACATATTTGGGTCTCGTTTATTGATCCACTCTGACAGCCTGTCTTTTAATTGGTATATTTGAACAACTGATAGTTAAGTGATTATTAATATATTTGAACTAATATCAACCATCAGCCCTTATCATTTGTTCCTATTTTTACGTTTCACTTATTTTCTATCTTTTTTCAATTAAATCAATAATCTTATATGATTCAATTTCTTCTCCTTTGTCAGCATATTGTATTTTTTCTTAATATACATTTCTGAAGTACAGTTGACTTACAATGTTTCAGGTGCACAGTAAGGTGACTCAGTTATGCATATACATATATATTATTTTTGAGATTATTTTCCATTATAGGTTATTACAAGATGCTGGCTATACTTCCTTGTGCTATAAAGTAAATCTTTATTGCTTGTTGCATATCTACTTTTAATTAGAAATCTAGCATTCTATTCATAAGTGGAATCAAAATGTCACAAACAAGTGGAATCAAAATGTCATAAAATTTTTTAGTTGGGCAAAAATTCATGTTTTCTAATATATATATTATACATATTATTTATATATGTTTACAAAAGCTTTTCTGCTATTGTTGATAAAGGCTTCAAAAAGGACATTAAAAAAAAGAAGAGGTATAGAAATTGGAAAACAGAAACTAATGAAACGGGAGCTCTGAATATGAAATAGAAAAAGTGAAACAAACTAGGTAAGAAGAAAAGATCATCATTCATCATATAGTCCATGATGGACTGGATGCCATGATCTCAATTTTTGGAATGTTGAATTTTAAGCAAGCTTTTTCACTCTCGAATCTTTTACTTTCATCAAAAGGCTCTTTAGTTTCTCTTCACTTTCTACCATTAGTGATATCATCTGCATATCTGAGGTTGTTGCTACTTCTCCCAGCCATCTTCATTCCGGCTTGGGTGAGCTGAATAATTATAATAAATTGTACTCTAGTATTCTTGCCTGTAGAATCCCATGGACAGAGGAGCTTTGTGGACTACATTCCATAGGATCACAAAGAGTTGGACACACCTGAAGTTACTGAGCATGCATATCTACCATTCTTAGACTAAATAAAGAGCCACAATCTTAAGTGGACTGAATTTTGCTGAAACATGATAGTTGACTAGTGTGTTTGCTTTAATGTTAGTGGACAGGAGTAGGTTCTTGAGGTAACCACTATACACCTAGTAACTTGGTTTAAACAACAGGCCAAAAAATATTTAACTGTTAGTGAAAACTAAGAGAAGCAGGTATTATAGAAAATATTGTATAAATTGTAGGTGCAAGATACTTTAACTTAGAAAACCATATTAGCTATCAAGTAGAGAGTTTGAGATGAAATGTGCAAATCTGCAGTTCAGGGAAAGCATTCAGAGAAGTCTGGATAATCCAGACATCTTTGACACATCAATTATATCTATAGCCTATTTTATAGCAAGCAGTGAGGTTATAGGAGAGGAGGGAACCAGAAAGTGAACTTGTGCCAGAAGCTAGGTGAATTCTTCTCCCTGCAGAAGCAGAGTTCCTGAGGGAAGCTTGAGTTTAGAAACTCACAGTGACATGTAAGTCCTGGTGATTGCGGCTCATGGTGGCTCGTGATCATGGTGGGTGTGAAAAACCCAAACCCACCAGGAAGTCTGCTTCACTCTCCTTAATTGAAGATGTTGTTCAGAACAGTAAGAAAAAGCAGCTAGGCTGACTTTTGTTGTTAGTCATGCAGTCGTGTCGAACTGTTTGCCACCCCATGGACTATAGCCTGCCAAGCTCCTCTGTCCATGGAATTTTCCAGGCAAGAATACTACAGTGGGTTGACTTTCTCCAGGGAATCTTCCTGACCCAGAGATTGAACCTGGGTAATCTGCATTGCAGGCAGATGTAATTTTTATCCTTGCTATTCTATAGGTAAGGTGTCCCTCCTACCCGCCCCCCACCTTTCTTCATGCTTCTATTACTTATCTTTGATTTTCTGTAATTTGAATGTGATAAGCTTAGGCTTAGGTTTTGAATGAGGAGGTGGGGCAAAGAGTGGGTGGGGAGGTTTTTATGCGGCTTTCATTTCCTTAACATCTTGAATCCCTTATTTGGTGTTTGATGTTCATTTGGAAAATTCTCACTCACTATTGTTTCAAATACTTCCTCTGTTCCTTTTTTTTTTTTTTCCTTTTGACACTCCCATTACATGTATAATATACCTTTCCAGAGGTCCTACAATCCTTGGATATTCTATTTGTTGTTTGTTTATTTCAGTCTTTTTATCCTTGCTTTTAAAATTTGTCAGTGTCTCCTGGATGTACTTAAGCTCAAAGATTCTTTCTTGAGGTGGCCTGGTCTACCATAAGCCCTGAGAAGTCACTCTCCATTTCTATTACAGCACTTCTTTTAGTACTTTCTTAATGTTTCTATCCCTCAGCTTACATCTGTTTTTGCACACTGTCTGCTGCTGCTGCTGCCAAATCACTTCAGTCGTGTCCGACTCTGTGCGACCCCAGAGACGGCAGCCCACCAGGTTCCCCCAGTCCCTAGGATTCTCCAGGCAAGAACACTGGAGTGGGTTGCCATTTCCTTCTCCAATGCATGAAAGTGAAAAGTGAAAGTGAAGTGAAGTCGCTCATTCGTGTTCGACTCCTAGCGACACCATGGACTGCAGCCTACCAGGCCCCTCTGTATATGGGATTTTCCAGGCAAGAGTACTGGAGTGGGGTGCCATTGCCTTCTCCAGCACACTGTCTACTTTATCCATTAGAGTTTCTATCATATTAATAAAAGCTGTTCTAAATTCTCAGTCTGGTAACTCCAACAACCCTGCTTTATCTGGTTGTAATGGTTGTTCTGTCTCTTCAAACTGTTTCTCTCCCCGCATATACACTTTTTTTTTTTTTCAGGTTTTAGTATGCTTGCAATTTTGTTGAAATCTGTACTGGGTACACAGAGAATGCAATGGCATCCCACTCCAGTACTCTTGCCTGGAAAATCCCATGGACAGAGGAGCCTGGTAGGCTGCGGTACATGGGGTTACAAAGAGTTGGACACGATTGAGCAACTTCACTTTCACGCATTGGAGAGGAAATGGCAACCCACTCCAGTGTTCTTGCCTGGAGAATCCCAGGGACAGGGGAGCCTGATGGGAAGCCATCTATCCATCACCAACTGCCCGAGTCTACACAAACCCATGTCCATTGAGTCAGTGATGCCATCCAACCATCTCATCTTCTGTTGTTCCCTCTCCTCCTGCCCTCAATCTTTCCCAGCATCAGGGTCTTTTCCAATGAGTCTGCTCTTTGCATGAGGTGGCCAAAGTATTGGAGTTTCAGCTTCAGCATCAGTTTTTCCAATGAACACCCAGAACAGATATCCTTTAGGATGGACTGGTTGGATCTCCTTGCAGTCCAAGGGACACTCAACAGTCTTCTCCAACACCACAGTTCAAAAGCATCAGTTCTTAGGTTCTCAGTTTTCTTTATAGTCCAACTCTCAAATCTATACATGACTACTGGAAAAACCATAGCCTTGACTACACTGACCTTTGTCGACAAAATAATGTCTCTGCTTTTAAATATGATGTCTAGGTTGGTCATAACTTTCCTTCCAAAGAGTAAGCATCTTTTAATTTCATGGCTGCAATCACCATTTGCAGTGGTTTCAGAGCCCAAAAAATAAAGTCAGCCACTGTTTCCACTGTTTCCCCATCTATTTGCCATGAAGTAATGGGACCAGATGCAATGATCTTAGTTTTCTGAATGTTGAGCTTTAAGCCAATGTTTTCTCTCTCCTATTTCACTTTCATCAAGAGTCTCTTTAGTTCTTCTTCACTTTTTGCCAGAAGGGTGTGTCATCTGAATATCTGTTACTGATATTTCTCCCGGCAATCTTGATTGCAGCTTGTGCTTCATCTAGCCCAGCGTTTCCCATGGCATATTCTGCATATAAGATAAACAAGCAGGGTGACAATATACAGCCTTGACATACTTCTTTTCCTATTTGGAACCAGTCTGTTGTTCCATGTCCAGTTCTAACTGTTGCTTCCTGACCTGCATATAGGTTTCTCAAGAGGCAGGTCAGGTGGTCTGGTATTCCCATCTCTTTCAGAATTTTCCACAGTTTATTGTGATCCACACAGTCAAAGGCATTGGCATAGTCAATAAAGTAGAAATAGATGTTTTTCTGGAACTCTCTTGCTTTTTTGATGATCCAGCAGAGGTTGGCAATTTGATCTCTGGTTCCTCTGCCTTTTCTAAAAGCAGCTTGAACATCTGGAAGTTCACGGTTCACGTATTGCTGAAGCCTGGCCTGGAGAATTTTGAGCATTATTTTACTAGCATGTGAGATGAGTGCAATTGTGCGGTAGTTTGAGCATTCTTTGGCATTGCCTTTCTTTGGGACTGGAATGAAAAGGGACCTTTTCCAGTCCTGTGGCCACTGCTGAGTTTTCCAAATTTGCTGACATATTGAGTGTAGCACTTTCACAGCAACATCTTTCAGGATTTGAAATAGCTCAACTGGAATTCCATTGCCTCCACTAGCTTTGTTCGTAGTGATGCTTTCTAAGGCCCACTTGACTTCACATTCCAGATGTCACAATCCAGATGATCACATCATCTGGGTCGTGAAGATCTTTTTTGTACAGTTCTTCTGTGTATTCTTGCCACCTCCTCTTAATATCTTCTGCTTCTGTTAGGTCCATACCATTTCTGTCCTTTATTGTTCCCATGTTTGCATGAAATGTTCCCTTGGTATCTCAGATTTTCTTGAAGAGATCTCTAGTCTTTCCCACTCAATTGTTTTCCTCTATTTCTTTGCATTGATCACTGAGGAAGGCCTTCTTATCTCTCCTTGCTTTGCTTTGAAGCTCTGCTTTCAAATGGGTATATCTTTCCTTTTCTCCTTTGCTTTTTGCTTCTCTTCTTTTCACAGCTATTTGTAAGGCCTCCTCAGACAGCCATTTTGCTTTTGCATTTCTTTCTCTTGGGAATGGTCTTGATCCCTGTCTCCTGTACATTGCCACAAACCTCCATCCATAGTTCATCAGGCACACTGTCTATCAGGTCTAGTCCCTTAAATCTAGTTCTCACTCTTACTTTATAGTCATAAGGGATTTGATTTAGGTCATACCTGAATGGTCTAGTGGTTTTCCCCACTTTCTTCAATTTAAGTCTGAATTTGGCAATAAGGAGTTCATGATCTAAGCCCCAGTCAGCTCCTGGTCTTGTTTTTGCTGACTGTATACAGCTTCTCCATCTTTGGCTGAAAAGAATATAATCAATCTTATTTCTGTGTAAAAAGGAAGTATAAATAATATGCTAACAAGTAAATAGATTAAATGCATCAACCGAAAGACTGGCTGGATGGATGAAAACGTGTGCTTTGATGCACTTCCAATTACTACATCCTTCTGCTTGACTATGTATGTATTTTATATTGAAATTATGTAATTACATAATATGTATATAATTATTTTATATTGTTAGGTTAATAATTTTCCCATTATGGCTAGCAATTGTAATTATCTTTTATTTTTCATCTGGTTATTGATTATTAAAATTAATAATCATCTATTAATATTGTGATATGTGACTATTACTTACTTAATACTACTGCAGCATGACCAATCAACAGAAAAATAATAGAATTCTATATCAACAAAACTACCATTAAATAGAAAAACTGTAATCATTTTTTAAAATCCAGATGCATATCAGAATTATCTTGGAATTTTTTGAAAAATACAAATACCAAGGTATTTCTTTATTCCTCCAAAGCTCCAGATGTTTCTAATGAAACGCAATGTTTAAAAACAATTAAACTATGTCATTGTTTACTCACTCAGTGGTGTTTGACTCTTTGCCACCCCATGGATAGCAGCATTCCAGGCTTCCCTATTCTTCACTACTTCTTGGGATATTCAAACTCATGTCCATTGAGTTGGTGATGCCATCCAACCATCCTGTCCTCTGTTGTCCCCTTCTCCTCCTGCCTTCAATCTTTCCCAGCATCAGGGTCTTTCCAATGAGTCTGCTCTTTGCACCAGGTGATCAAAGTATTGCAGCTTCAGCATCAGTCTTTCCTATGAGCATTCAGGGTGCATTTCTTTTAGGATGTGAGTGGTTTGATCCCCTTGAAATCCAAGAGACTCTCAAGAGTCTTCTCCAACACCACAGTTTAAAGGCATCAATTCTTTAGCACTCAGCCTTTTTTATTTTCCAGCTCTCACATCCATACATCACTACTGGAAAAACCACAGCTTTAACTAGATGGACATTTGTCGTCAAAGTAATATCTCAGCTTTTAATATGCCATCTAGGTTTGTCATAGCTTTTCTTCCAAGGGGCAAGCATCTTTTAATTTAATGGCCACGGTCACCATCTGCAGTGTTTTGGAGACCAAGAAAATAAAATCTGTCACTATTTCTATTGTTTTTCCATTGATTCAAGTAATGGGACCAGATGCCATAATTGTCATTTTTTGAATGTTGAGTTTTAAGACAACTTTTTCACTCTCTTCTTTCATTTTCATCAAAAGGCGCTTAAATTCCTCTTCACTTTCTGCCATTAGGGTGATGTTATCTGCATATCTGAGGTTACTGATATTTCTCCTGGCAATCTTGATTCCAGCTTGTGCTTCATCCAGCCCAGCATTTCGCATGATGTACTCTGCATATAAGTTAGCATAGCAGGGTGACAGTAGCCAGCCTTGATGCACTCCTTTCCCAATTTTGAACTAGTCTGTTGTCCATGTACAGTTCTAACGGTTGCTTCTTCATCTGCATACAGTTTTCTCAGGAGGCAGGTAAGGTGGTCTGGTATTCCCATCTCTTGAAGAATTTCCCACAGTTTCTTGTAATTCACACAGTTAAAGGCTTTAGCAGAGTCAATGAAATAGAGTAGATGTGTTTTATGGAACTCTCTGGCTTTTTCTGTGATCCAACAAATGTTGGCAATTTGATCTCTGGTTCCTCTGCCTTTTCTAAATCCAGCTTGAACATCTGGAAGTTCTTTGTTAACAAACTATTGACCTAGCTTGAAGGATTTTGAGCATTACCTAGCTAGCATGTGAGATGAGTGCTGTTGTGCTAGTTTAAACATTATTTGGCATTGCCTTTCTCTGGGATTAGAATGAAAACTGACCTTTTCCAGACCTGTGGCCACTGCTAAATTTTCCAAATCCACTGACACGTTGAGTGCACCACTTTCACAGCATCATCTTTTTGGATTTGAAGTAGCTCAACTGGAATTTCTTCACCTTCACTAGCTTTGTTCGTAGTGATGCTTCCTAAAGCCCACTTGACTTCACATTCCATTATGTCTGGCTCTAGGTGAGTAACCACAACATTGTGGTTATCTGGATCATTAAGACTTTTTCTGTATAGTTCTTCTCTGTATACTTGCCCCCTATTCTTAATATCTTCTGCTTCTGTTAGGTCCATACCATTTCTGTCCTTTATTGTGCCCATCTTTGCATGAAAGTTGTAGTTACCTCAAGAACCTACTCCTATCCACCAACATCAAAGAGGACACACTAGTTCTCTACCATCCTTCAGCAAAATTCAGTCAACTTAAAAGTGTGGCTCTTGCAGTCTAAGGATAGTAGATATGTGTGTATGTGTGCATGTTCAGTCACTTTAGTCATGTCCAACTCTTTGTGACCCTGTGGAAAAAAAATGGATAGCATATTAAAAAGCAGAGACATCACTTTGCTGACAAAGGTCCAAATAGTCAGACCTTTAGTTTTTCCAATAGTCATGTACAGATGTGAGACTTGGACCCTAAAGAAGGCTGAGCACCAAAGCGTTAATGCTTTCAAACTGTGGTATTGGAGAAGACTCTTGAGAGTCCCTTGGAATGCAAGGAGATCAAACCAGTCAATCCTAAAGGAAAACCGCCCTGGATATTCATTGGAAGGTCTGATGCTTAAGCTGAAGCTCCAATACTTGGTCACCTGATGTGAAAAGATGACTCATTGAGAAGACCCTAATGCTGGGAAAGATAGAAGGCAGGAGGAGAAGGGGACAATAGAGGATGAGATGGTTGGATGGCATCACTGACTCAATGGACATGAGTTTGAGAAAACTCCAGGAGATAGTGAATGACTGGGAAGCCTTGTGTACCACAGTTATGAGATCACAAAGAATTGGACATGACTTAGTGACTGAAAAACATTGATATTATAACTTTTTAATTTGGCTATAGTTATACATGGAGAAGGCAATGGCAACCCACTCCAGTACTCTTGCCTGGAAAATCCCATGGAAGGAGGAGCCTGGTGGGCTGCAGTCCATGGTGTTGCTACGAGTCGGGCACGACTGAGCAACTCCACTTTCACTTTTCACTTTCCTGCATTGGAGAAGGAAATGACAATCCACTCCAGTGTTCTCACCTGGAGAATCCCAGGGATGGAGGAGCATGGTGGGCTGCCGTCTATGGGGTCACACAGAGTTGGACACGACTGAAGTGACTTAGCAGCAGTAGCAGCATAGTTTACAAGTGATGACAGATGGAAATCAGAATGGAATAAGTTCAGGCATACAAAGTGGATTTGGGCAGCCATTGAGAATTTGACCTCAGACCCCTTCCTATACCAATGAAAACTTTCGGATTTGCACCATACCTCTCAAGAACAGGCTAAGCCATTTTTTTTTTTTAGAAGATTGTCTTCTAGCTGCAATCTTGTAGTCTCAAAGTCCCCCTTGAAACTATTCAGACCTCAACCAAACCTTTTTTAGCAAGTACTCTTACTTCCTACCAGGTCCAATCATGATTATTGACAAAAAGCTCATGTAACTAGCTGTGGCCTTGAGGGTTTGCATTTGTAAGATTACTATGTTTTGTAGTCTGATGGAAACATGATTCAGGTGTTTCTGGAATCTGTGTTTCCTGAGCTGCAATCTTAACAATAAACAAATAAGCACTTCTTTATTTCCGTAAAGATATGGAGAAAATTTTTTCAAAAAAATTTTGGTTAACAAAAGTATTTCCAATACTATTAATAGAAAATACTTGCTATATCATGTTAGCAATGTTTTCCTCCATTAATAAGACTTTAAAGAAAATAACTGAAAATTAAGTCTTTCAAAATTATGTTAAATAAAACTGGTAACCTATCTGCATATACAACTAGCTTAACTCTTTTGATCAAATAGTGCAACTAGTCCATTAACAGCATCAAATAGGTTGTTGTTTGAATAATCATTCATAAATAGATGCATTTATGAAATATGAAAAAAAATATTAAAAATTTTGGAAACTTAGTACTTGAGAACTTTTCCATTTTCTATTTAGACAGATGAAATGTGTTGTTTTTGAAGATCTAAAATAAGTATAGAGTTAGAGGCATCAATATACATAAGAAATGTAGATGAAAGCAACTAATATTTTAGAGAGCTTCCAAATACTCAAACTATTCATGGGTTTGCATTATATAACTTACTGCACCCAATGGATCTTTAAGTAAAAGGTATATTAAATGTGCCCAAATTATACATAAGAAAAAATAAGATCAAAAATGTAGATCACCTTGCCCAGCTTCCTTCAAGTAGGAAGAAATTTAGCCTAGGCCTCTTTTGCTCAATGAACTGCTCCTCCTTTTCTGCTGTAACCATTAGCCCAATCTTCCAAAAGAGAATGTCTCTGTGAAGTCTTTTCAAAAAATAACTTGAGGATTTCACAATATTAGACCTGCTGAAAAAAGCCATAAGTTCAAAACAGAAATCTGTAGAAGTCAAAACCAAAATAAACAGACAAATAAATATGTAAAAAGTACTTAGAGCTATTTAACTTCACACTTTGAAACTATAAAGCAGCTATTCAAAAAAGAAAATAATCAAGTAAATATGCAAGAGCTGACTCATTTGAAAAGACCCTGATTTGGGGAAAGATTGAGGACAAGATAAGAGGGGTATGATAGAGGATGAGATGGTTGGATAGCATCACCAACTCAATGGTTATGGGTTTGGGTGGACTCCAGGAGTTGGTGATGGACAAGGAAGCCTGGCATGCTGTGGTTCATGGGGTCACAAAAAGTCAGACATGACTGAGTAACTGAACTGAACTGAACAGAACTGAAATATGCAAGAAGCTTACTAAAAATTAGGAATCACTATAGATTGAGTTTGTATGGAATTTGTAGTGATGTATGAAAACTCACATAATAAGCAATTCTTTGTAGCTCTGATATTACTACAAGAGTGCAAATCTGAAAACCTCAGTGTAACACACATAAATACTACTATAAGCATAAATCAAGCAGTAAATGACTGCTATATGTAATATATTAATACATGGAAATTCATTTTAAACTTTTGCCAGTTTTACCTATTATATTTAAACATAAGTGCATCAGACTAAAGTATTCGTGAATGGCACTGTCTCATGGGACCTTCTGCAATGACAGATCTTTAGATCTGAACCTTTCCCAAATGTTTAAAGAGCTGTTCTACTGGACAATGCAGTTTTGTATTACATGAAGCAAAAATCAAAAATTCCAAATGAAATCTTTTGTTTAGATTGATTGTCTTTCCTCCCTATTTTAACAAAATCAGATATAAATGACTTTAGAAATTGGAAAAAAATAACAATTTAGTCCCTTTAAAAGCCACAAATTTTCAGTTTAAGGCAGGCTATATTTGCCAACAAATAGAATTATATAATAGAAATGGTTCTGTTTCTGCATTTATTGATTGTCAGAAGGAGCTGGTGTGCACCACTTACCATTTCCATATATATGTCCATACATTCATTTCCACATGTAAATGAACTGTATTTTTAGAAACTGATTGCTAACTATGTTTCTTATGCAGTTTGTGAGGTTTATCTTAATGTACTGAGTGAGGCTAGTTCATTTAAGATAAAAATGGTGTTTAATTTTCCATAAACTATTTTTAATTCTCTCATAGCACATTGAATAGAGGTTATATTCTACCTATATTTAATAACTTATCTTAAATGTCTAGCAGATACTGGCACATAGTTGATGTTCAATAAATATGTTTTTATACATTCCACTCCTTATTTCTTTCTCAATATAGTGCAAAATGTTTAAAAATGTAGTAGATATTACAAGACTATAAAGAAAATTATCAACTTGGACAAAATTAAATGTATCAAAGAATATAACAAATACCTAAACATGAAAGAGTAGAAATATTAGTTTGCTTCTTTTTTTATTTTTTAAAAAGTGAATCCAGTATAAGATTTAACTGTTAGTTCAACTTGCTAAAGTAAGTTGTATATATATTATGAAAATATAGGATCTCTCTTATTACAACCATAATTTTTATTTTGGCAGAATTTCATCTCATAAATAGTGGGGAAACACAAGATCATTCTACTGTTAAATATGTCCTATGGGTTTTCAGCAATGATGAATACAAGCTGCCAGAGAGGTATTCTTTTCTATTATTAGTGATTAGATAGAGCAGATTATTTAAATAAAATTTATGAATAAATTTGAATCACATCTAAAAAAGAAAATTGAAAAAATATTAAAATCATTTTTCTATATTTTGGTGAATTTTACATTTTCTTACAAAACAAAGTTTCTAAAAGTAAGACGACTTAAAGTCAAATTTTTTAGAGCTTGTGAGTCTTTAATGATGACTAATTTAGGTAGTTATCTAAACTCACTTAAGATAACTCTGGTTTGGATAAAAGAGGTCAACTTGAAATGGCAATTTTCTTTTTCATCTATCAATGCCATATGTTGTAAGCACTCCTAAATGACATTTAAACCTGGCTCAGCCATCTAAACAATAAGAGCTATGCATGCTCTGTTTGTTTAATAATGATTTCACTTACACAGAAAGAATATAAAAAGCCAGTTCCATCAGGGTTTTAAAACTAACCAGCATTTACTCTCTGTACTTATTTTCTTATTGTAATAATATCTAATTCATCATTATCAGCCCCAAAGTCTCATATTTAAAGATATTTGTGAAGAATACAAAGAATATTCTATTTGATTTTTCTATTGGCACTAGGATCAGATTTTTTTTTATTCATATCATAGAAGATAAAATAATTTTACCTTCTCCCTTTGATGTATTTTCAAAGTAAAACAAAGCAGTAGCAAATTGGTTGATGCAAAACCATGTCTTTTTTTAAAGCAGCCTAATTTTAAGTTTTATAAATGATTGATGAGCAATTTTTCATACAACTGGCCGCTGGAGTTCACCCATTAATAAGCTTTCTGGGATGATGTGAGAAGGCTGAATCCCATAGCACTTCTATGGATAGGTCTATCCTTTCTCCTGTGAGCTTCCCACGTTGTGCAGAGGTAAAAAAATCTTCCTGCCAATGCAAGAGATGCAGGGTCAATCCCTGGGTTGAGAAGATCCCATGGAGTA
>NW_011492842.1:3060-3577 GCF_000754665.1 Bison bison bison | reverse complement strand
TCCCTTGTGGCTCAGATGGTAAAGAATGTGCCTGCAATGCAGAAGACCTGGGTTCGATCTCTGGGTTGGGAAGATCTCCTGGAGAAGGGGATGGCAACCCATTCCAGTATTCTTGCCTGAAGAATCCCCATGGACAGAGGAGCCTGGTGGGCTACAGTCCATCCGGTTGCAGAGTCAGACACGACTGAGCAACTAAACACACACACATAGGGGTGAATATATCATTATGTATGCTCTTTTGTCCTAAAGTTAAATATAATTTTATATTTTATATTAAATAACCCCAGAGTGGTAGCTCAACAGATGTACAATACTAAGTTTCAGCTGGTTAATGAAGGTCTTAAAGGAAAAGGATGCATCTACTATTCTCCTGTTGCAGTATACACAATTTATTGTTGATTATTTGCTATAGATACTGAGACAGTGAGTGGACACACCAGAGACGCTGAGGCCTTTAGAACTTTTAACCTTTAGGAAGGAAAATAGCAGAAATTGTAGGCGTGTTGTGATAGGCAAG
>NW_011492842.1:0-1924 GCF_000754665.1 Bison bison bison | reverse complement strand
CCAATGAGTCAGCTCTTCGCATGAAGTGGCCAAAGTACTGGAGTTTCAGCTTTAGCATCATTCCTTCCAAAGAAATCCCAGGGCTGATCTCCTTCAGAATGGACTAGTTGGATCTCCTTGCAGTCCAAGGGACTCTTAAGAGTCTTCTCCAACATCACAGTTCAAAAGCATCAATTCTAACTATAACAACCCACAAATCCATAAATTCCAATTAGTTTTTATTATTAATTATTATTATTATTATATGCAACCTTAACCAGCCAAATATATCTGGCCAAAATTATTCCATGGTAAAGGATTCTTCTGCGGGTACATTCCATCAGTGTGTTGCTCAGAAGGTCTGTCATTAGCATATATGTATTAGATGTTTGAACAAGTCATATCCCTTACTAATTTACTGTTGGTTTACAGGTTTTAAAAAATGTTTGAAAATATTCAGACATAAGATGACTATCTAATATCTGTGTGGTGCAGGGTACAACTGTATAGAATTTTAGAGATTTCTGTAGACTATTAAAAACTTAATGCAACTGAAGCTGTTTTTCTCTATGTGATATTTTTACCAGAGCAAAGAAATAGAGTTCATGGCAATTTCTAGAAAGCTACTTATCTGGAAAATACTGTTGTTGGTGTTATTTCTATATAACAATTTTCAATAACCACCACAAATTAATTTTTTTATCTAATATAGTCAATAATATAATTTTAAAATTTTGTCTCAGTTCCATGCCAACTTTTTTGCTCTCTGACATTCTAGTCTGAAAAGATCATGATGCATCACATAAAATATCACAATGATACCCTATATCAACAGCATAAAGCTGAATATTCTAGATAAGCATAAGTTATCAAACATCTTAGAATTATTTGAGAAACATTCCTTAAAAATAGAGAATTGAATACAAGAAATTTCTTAAGCTGTCAGTGAAGAAATAAACAGTACGAAAGAGTGAATAGGCAAATGCTGAAATAATACATCCAGATGCCTCTGGGACTGTAGGACCAAGAAGGGGAGGAAGATTAGAGTTGTCAGAACATAGAATCTTAGGAGAAAGTTCCTGAGATCCAGGACTCCAGCCTCTGAGAATGATATTGTGGCAGTATCTCAACAACTTTTAGGATGTGTCAGTGACAAATGTTAGGATGCAGAAATCTGAGAAAGGGTTTCTAACCAGTTGGTGCAGGAATCTCTTAAGGTACATGATATCGGTTCTATGAGTGCCAAAGAAAAGCAGGTACTTAGGTGAATAGAATCAATCGTTATATACATTACTCAAACAATGATAACATGATTGTGCAATAATTTCACAAAAGAAGAATTGAGTCCCTTTGCTCCTATTCATCCCTCCAGCCTCCCTTTACTGAACTCAAAGGGAATCAACACACTACGAGAAATAAGATTTTCAGAGTCTCAGCCCCTCAGCATTTCTAAGCAGAATATAAAAAAGATGGATTTAAGAATGATAGACAAAAGCATAATGATTAATACTTCATTAAAAATTGGGTTACTGATCTTGTACTTCTGATAACAAGGGATTAAGATCCTACTGGGTGAATACCCTCATAAAACAATCATATAATCCAAGAACAAAGCAAAAGGCAAGTGTCTGAAGTAGCAGGAGAAAGAACATGAACTGACAGTCTCTAGTTAGGAGTATACACTCAAGGGATGTGAGTAGGAGAGCTATATGAAATAAGTTTCCATTTTGGCAGCTACTCTTGCCTATATGTCATTAACAAGATACAGGTGATGAGATGTTGATGCCAATAATAATAATAATAAAAAACAATATTTCTGGACAGAAAATCAAGAAACTAAAGTTGGAAAACTTTGTCCACTACAGAGAATAGGGAAAGCCCAAAGGAAGAACCAGAAATAGATTCCCATATCCGTCTGTCTCATTTCTGACTTATAGTTGAATGT
>NW_011492841.1:107499-116609 GCF_000754665.1 Bison bison bison | reverse complement strand
ACTTTTTGTGACCCCATGAATCACAGCACGCCAGGCCTCCCTGTCCATCACCAACTCCCGGAGTTCACTCAGACTCACGTCCATCGAGTCAGTGATGCCATCCAGCCATCTCATCCTCTGTCGTCTCCTTCTCCTCCTGCCCCCAATCCCTCCCAAAATCAGAGTCTTTTCCAATGAGTCAACTCTTCGCATGAGGTGGCCAAAGTACTGGAGTTTCAGCTTTAGCATCACTCCTTCCAAAGAAATCCCAGGGCTCCATTCCTACTGGGTTTTATTTCATTGGTCCCTAACTCTGTACAGACAGATCCCTACCGATTCCATTTACTTACAGCGTTGTGGTCCGGGTTCATCGCCATCCTGCTCCACGCTGTCATAATCCTCACGCATCCGCGCTCGAGACCCCTCTTCTATTAGAAACACACAGCAGATCACCGGAAATCCCCCTTCTCCCACTGTTCACCGTAGGTCTGAATGGGGATTCCAAAACTCGTAGCTCTCTCCATTCGACCCCATTCCACCCACAGACACTCACCGGAGCCAAAGCCACGGCCCTTCCGTTTCTTCGCTTTTTCTTTTAGTTTGTGGATGCTCTCTGGAGCCCCAGAAGAAAAGGAATAAGTGAAAAAGGTAACAGGTGTTTACAACAATATTCTCTCTGCAAGACATCTGAAAGCAAATCCCACCACCTCCAGGCTGTCCCTTCCCGGCCCGCCCCTCTTCCGCCCAAAGGGGGCGGAGTCTCCAACCAACAGAACCCGGTTCCCTGGCTCGTATCCTCCCCAATGGGGAGAAAGATTATATTTTCCTAAGACGTCCTTCTCTCGCACCTTCCCCGCTTCCCGCAGCCGCCTCCACTGTCCTCACCGTCCCCATCCTCATCCATGGCGAAATCCTCGCCCCCAGCCTCATGAAGATCAAGTACGTCCGCCATCTTTCCTTCCCTCCAACTCTCGTCCGTGCCTCTCAGGCACTTGGCTCCTCGGGAAACTGTCGCGGAGGGAAAAGGTCATCAATCAAGTTGACCAATTAAAAACTAACACTAGGTCCCGCCCTCGGCGCGGTAAAAATACGCAATGGAGGCGGGCCTAGTTTGGGAAGATACCGGAAGTGTTACTGTAGCCATCTTGAGCGCGTCATGAGCTGAGCGCGGCACCCGTGTGCGGCGAGGTAGGGGGTGGGCGGGGCTAGTGAGTTCCTCTTAACCAAAGTTTCGGACCTGACTGAGCCCCTAACACTAAGTAACTTAACCAGAGCAGCCAACAAAGAGTAACTACTAACAGTGAAAAGTGAAAGTGTTAGTCGCTAAGTCGGATCAGTTCTTTGCGATCCTGTGGGCTGTAGCCCGCCAGGCTCCTCTGTCCATGGAATTCTCCAGGCAAGAGTACTGGAGTGGGTTGCCATGCCCTCCTCCATGGGATCTTCCCAACCCAGGAATTGAACCTAGGTCTTCCACATTGCAGGTAGGATTCTTTACCATTGAGCTATCAGGGAAGCCCCAAACAAATTTATACTGTTTAAATATCACTGCCAGCAGTGGAGACCATATTTTTCTATTACAAATTCAGATAAAAGCATAACTAATAAAAATGAAAAATGTTTGGCCATCTACCACCGAAAATCTTGTCAGATAATGCCAAGGGTTCACATATAGAACTTTGGGAAGTGCTGCTAAAGGTAAAGATAGCTAGATGATAGTTTAAGCAAGGGAGTGGTACAGTGATAAGTATTTTAGAAAGAAATCTGATAGTAATGAAGAAGATGCGAAGAATGAAGGTAGAGATAATTAGGAAGCTGTTGCAGTGGTCCAGCCCTGAGATGCTAAAGGAATGAACCAATTCAGTAGATATGGACAAAACAGATTAGGAAGTTTATATAGGGGTAAACTCAACAGTAAGTGATTGATTAGATGATGGCAAAGAGGAATTGAAGGATCTCAAGGAGAATTGAGGTTCTAGCTCAGATTTCTGGGCAGTAATTTCAGTAACGTGGGGAGTCAAAGAGAAGAATGTATGGAGAAATGGGTTTTATTTTAGATAAGTAAGTTCAAAGAGCGTGTGTCATTCAGGTGGTAATGTGCAATGTGTGGAAATACAGATATAAAAGCTCAAAAGAGGTTGGGGTGGAAGGAACAGGTTTGAGAACTGGGTGTATGATAGAGTTTAAGCCACCACAGTGGGTGTGACTGCTAGTGAAAAAGGGCAGAACTTGAGGAGAAAGGGTCAAGAACCAAATTCAGGCTCCTCAAATATCTGGAGAAGGGGAGGCAGATGCCTTCTCCCAGCAGTACAATCTTATTTCTTCCACCCTAAAAATACTAAGAAAAGTTCTTTTTTGAACTTTTTAAGAGGGTCGTTTTAGAACGTCTCTGATACATGGGTCTCAAGAAAGAGTCAATATGGCTCACTAGACAAAAATCTATTTTTAATTATATAAAATTATACATATAAAATACATAGAGAGTACTAAAAAGGTAAGTAAAAATTTAACACCAAAGGTGGACATATCAGGGAACAATTTTTCTCCAAGTTCTTTGGGATCTTACTGGTTGGTATTTGAGAAAAATAATCAAGGAGATGCGAAGACAAGTTCTTTCCATAACTCACAGAGAAAACAGCAAAGGAGAAATGAGGGTTTGTGATTTCTGGATTATAAACATAAATAAAAACTGAATAGACACACCTATTATTTAAAAGTAGGGAGCCTCTGCTCCAACCTTACATGTGTTTCATGGAATACAGAGATGGGGCTTGGAGAATTCAAGGAAATCCCTTTCAAGTACTAATATTACTGTTGTTAGATTCCTTATCTCTGGTCCCATATATACTGGTCACTAAGATGATTTCAAAAGCAAGAAAGCTGACTTTCATCTTTCCCCTATCTGATCCAAATGTGCAAATTGTAGCCTGTTTTCTAACCTATTTCTAAAAGCAAAGTGTATAACTGTTAAACAGAAAGTGTAATTACAGGAATATTAAATTTCCCAAACTCAGTTTAGGAAGTGCACTGAGCTATAATATAGTATTAAGGTGAGTACAGAAACAAGAAGAAAATATATCTTAGAGAGATGTACAAAAAATTCTCCCAAAGGGGAATGCTTTAGCTATACTCCAGATCATCTTTCTCCTGTTTTACCCAGGAAAGAGGTAAGGGAAGAGAATAGTATTCATATTAAATACATAATTAGCTGATCATTGATTCTCTTTCCCGTCCTGGAGTTTCTCATGGTTCCCATTAGGAAGTGCCATAATGCCAAAGTATCTTCTAATTTTCCTGATCGGCTCATGCTCTAATAATCATTGTGGAGGAAGAGGAAAGAAAAGAGGAACATCAATGTGAATCTAGTTATATACATCTAAGGTCATAAACAGTAGCCACTTCATGGGAGTAGGAGGAACATAGCCCTCACCAAATTGGACAGATGTTTCCAAAAACCAAAATGATGGGAGGAGGTTTTTAAGAAAGGGAAATATGTTTTACCTTTACCAATCTTTGCAGCAGGAAGATCTATAGACAGGGCTTAACTAAGCTTGGTGAGCAGGGGAGGAGGATTGAAAAGAGAATATGGAAAGATGAGTAACTTCAACCCTTACCCGTTCAATAGATTCTGGTATGGTATGGTATCTAGGCCCCAGAAGCAACACAGGTGATAAACCCCTGCAGGCTGTGTTTATAATTCCTCTCTTCTTCCTGGGAAGTTTCTCAGCAATGATTTTAAAATTAAGAAACAAACAGCTCTCCATTTCCCTTTCAAATAATAATGTGAGGAAGCCCTAAAATGAAGTACCATTTGGAGGCAGAAGAGGAGTAAGGTGGTAGTGTGGTGTGATGTAAGTTATGAAATAACCTAGTTACTGAGGGAACAACTTGGTACCAAGTAGGCCCAGCTCAAGATAAAACCAAAGCCAAAGTTTTCATTTTCATGCTCTGTTTGGTCCAAGAGAAAGCAGGAATGAGGGTAAGGGTGGGGCTCACAGCCCTTATTCAAGCTCCTTGTTATTTTAAAAGGAGACGTGAACACCTAGTAAGTCATTTTGTGCTACTGAAATGACTACACAGAGTTACTGGCAGTGTAAGAGCCCACAAAGCTCTGAAGACAGCCTGCTCTTCTTGTAAAGCAGTGTGGATATGTTTCAAAAGCAACTACATCCAAAAACTAGAAGTAAGAAAAGGGATATCTCAGCAAATAGGAATCTAGGTGTAGAATTTATACATACACATATATATCTCTCTATATTTTAAAGTATAAAATTGAGAAAGTATGTACAGAAATCACACTAAGTCTTAGAAAGGACATATAAAAAACGGGCCTGGAGATGATGCGAGTATGTGGGTAGATGCCTAGCAGTTGGAGGAATGCATATTGCCCAATTGCCCAGCAGCCAGCATGAGAATATCTTTCTTCTCCTTGTGGAAGCGCAGCTCCTTGCCTGCCAGCCGGGCTTCATCCAGCTCCCGCTCAGTAGAGGCCAGCTCTCTAGACAGTGCCCCTGGCACACTCTGCTCCCGGCTCACCCAGTCCAGTGCCATTTGGTGGCGAATATCATCATCTAGGGCTCGGTGTGAATAATGAGCCAACACTTCCTGGAGGGGGAGAGGAATGTGAAAATCACGGACAAAGTAAAGGTTCATTCCTCATTAACCCATCTGGGACTAGGAACTCTCAGCCTTTGAGTCCTAACCAAAGTCAGCACTGGTGTCCTCTGAGGAGAGTCTTACAGGAAAACCTCCTGGTGGGAGAAGCAAGGCAGGTAAAAGAATCACAGTTAAGATTATAGGAATGAAGTGGGCACTTTACCTAAGCCTTTCAAGACTCACAACCTGGTAGGCCTGCTTATTTATAACACAACAGCCACCTCAAAACAGCCCTTCTGCCAGACTCCCCTCATCCACAGGAACTCTTACCTGCCGAGAGCACTGTCTTTCCCTCATGGCCTTAAGGCTGCCATTCCAGTGCAGCAGCTGAAAAACTGTCATTAGCTCCTGGAGGAAGAAAATATGAAGTGCCAGGACTGGTATAGGGAGGTTGCATAAGAATTAAATATGGTGGGGAGGAGTACTTCCCTGGTGGTCCAGTGGTTAAGAATCTGCCAGGGGATGCAGGTTCAATCCCTGGTCAGGGAACTAAGATCCCACATGCCACAGAGCAACTAAACCTGCTCGCCACAACCAGAGAGTCTGTGCACCCCAACAAAAGATCCCGCATGACACAATGAAAATCCGGCATGGTGCAACTGAGACCTGAGGCACCCAGATACACAATTAAATGTTGTTGTTTTTTTATAATAATTAAATGGGGAAACTTTCACAAAATGTATTTGTGGCAGCACGCCTTATACCAACTCTGATATGTCCTTGGGGCCTTGGGGAAAGGAAGATATTTATATTTTGAAAAATATTCTATAAACTTTTCTCCTTTCCTTTCCAACTGAGTCTTGGTACGAGGCGTGTGTGTGTGTGTATGTGTGTGTCTATGTGTGTGTGTACAGTCTAATCCATGTTATTAGAGCTAGGGAAGTAGGTGGAATAGTATAGTACCTGAAACTCCAACATTGACTTGCCCTTGTTGGATTCCAACATGAATCGAAAAGCACCAATCCCTGTATTGGGGTTGTCAGCTTCCTCCCTGTTGCCCTGGTAACAGAAGAAAAGAAAAGACAATAGATTTTCAGTCAGGATTATCAACTCGATCAGGACTGTCCAGGAGAAATATAATACAAGTCACGTGTTTAATTTAGTTGCCATATTACAGTAAAAACAAATAGTATTAATTTTAATAGCATATTTTATTTAACCTAACATACTTAAAATATTATTTCAACTATAATTAGTATAAAATTTATTAATGAAACATTGTTTTCCTTATACTAAGTTTTCAAAATCTGGTGTCTGTTTATCTTACAGCATATCTCAATTCAAGTGCTCAATAGCTACATGTGGCTAGTGGCTATTCTGCTGCTCAGAGAAATCCTAGAGGCCTCTGGAGCCATCACACATTTTAACTTAGGTGACAGAGACAAGTCAATCTGATTTTCCCTATTTTAGAAAAGGGAGAGCACTGAAACATAGAGGAGAGTCTTGATTTAGCTAAAATAACAGAGTGAGTTCAGCATATAAGACTGGACTAACCTAGAGGGCAATTAGCAAATGCATTTTAAAGACTGACTATAAAAGTCATAAGCATGGCAAATTCTGGGTAGCAGTTTGGCCTCCTGGACATTTGCCTCGTGTGTCTTCTACTGGCAACATGACCCTGCCAGGGTCGAGTTAAGATACATTGACCTACCTGTAAGCCTAGAGTGTATGAAAAACAACACAGTACAGAAGTTAAGAGCATGGACTGGACTACTCTTATGGTCTTGGTGAAGTCATTTAACCTCTCTGTTCCCCAGCTACCTTATTTGTAAAATGACAATAATCATGGATCTATTTTACAGGATTATTTTAAGGATTAAAGATATTCTTTTAAAAATTTAAATTAAAAAAAGATAAATTTAGTCTAACAATTCTAAGCATATAATGTAGGTGCACTATCATATTGGACCTGATATCCAGTTACACAATCCAAATCCATTCTGGTACGGGCTCTGGTTTGTGCTATTTGGTTGGTGGTTTCATATTATTAAAGATAATTCTAGGTCCAGGGTCTTGCGGGGACTTCCAAAATGAGGGCATCTCCAGGTTTCCTAGTGATCCTTTTTGTCAACCCGATCTAGAAACATTAGGCCGGGAGACTACTGGGAACACAGGGATCCAGCTTTCTCCTCTTGCTTCCTAAGAGGTTTCCTGCTCTTTCTAGCCAGTTCCACACACACACCCCCAAACTCCCAAGAAATGAACTTCATTCTGCTCTTTTTGAGCAAAGGGATCAGGTAGAGTTCAGGAACCAATTAAGTTATATCCAAATTCAGTTTATTGTGGGATACTTTATCATGGGGTTTTACTGTACATGTATCACACTTAAATAATGTCAGGCATTTAGTAAGCATACCATAAGTGCTAGTTTATTATCATTCTTTGCCTTCACTGTGCTAGAATCAACAAGAAGTCAGAACTACTCAAAATCAACCCACTTTGTTTTGTGGCTCATGAGAAATAATCATGCCATGCATGGTTAAATCTTTGTGTTGAAACAAAGATCATAAAATTTGGATTTAGAAGTGAAAATCTAGAGGAAGGGAGAGAAAAGGTGGTGATTTTCATTATTATGATTTAGGGCTCTGAAGCAAGCAAGAGTCTTCATTCTTATCTAGAACTGTTCACTGCGATACCTTATTCAGTGCCTCCATGATACAGCACAGAACAGCTGCCAGCAGAGGCTGCGGGGCAGAGGAGTCCATCTGCCCCACGCCTTTCTCAGTTCCCTTGAGAGTTGAGGGGATCAGTATCATGGCACATCTGTAAACTATCTGGAGTATACCAAATGGCATGACCCAACATTGGCAAGTTCCATCTCATAGGATACTTCTACACCTAACAAGGTTATAAATGAACTCCATTTATTCAATAAACATTTAATTACAGAACACTTGATTAGTGATAGGAACATTAGAATATAATTGGAAAGTAATTAGAATTAATTTAATTTAACCTACTTATTTTACAAATGAGGAAATTCAGAACCACAGAGGCTAGGTGATTTGTCAAAAGACAGAATACAGTGTTAGACTCAGGACTTTTAAAGGACAAAAGTTAAAAGCAAAAAATGTGGACATCACTCTTTCAGTTCAGTTCAGTTCAGTCGCTCAGTTGTGTCCGACTCTTTGCGACCCCATGAATTGCAGCACTCCAGGCCTCCCTGTCTATCACCAACTCCCGGAGTTCACTCAGACTCACATCCATCGAGTCAGTGATGCCATCCAGCCATCTCATCCTCTGTCGTCCCCTTCTCCTCCTGCCCCCAATCCCTCCCAGCATCAGACCATGGGCTAAGACCAAATGAAAATAATTTTTTTTTTTTTTGTAGAAATGGAATTCCCCTGGGATATTAATGAGCCATCCACTAAGTTCTAAATTTGAGAGGTTAATAAAAAAAGAATAGTGGCATGAAAATAATAATAGTTTACATTTCTTAAACACTTTGTAGCAGACACTGCAGGTGACCTACCCAATGCCTATTTCCTTCTTCCATACCACAGGGCCTACTCATCTCCCAATTACCTCAGAGAAGAGTGATTTTATCCTAACTCCAAGTGGGTAAATCCTAATCTCCTTTGCCTGTAACTGACTTTAAGGTGAGAATTCTGGGCATGGGTGGTAGAGGGAAGGTCTGCCAAAAGGCTTCTGGGAATAGAGTCCTTAATACTAAGGAGATACTAGAAAAGATGGTCTCTTTCTGTCTCTGAATGTAGTTTTCTCTGTATTTGACAAATGGAACTCTGTCTCTGTCTTGTACCCTGAGGGGAGTCAGCCCAAGGGCAAAGCCAGTATCTAGAGGATGGCTGAGTGGAGAGATGGAAATAATTTGGGCCAGTAGATGATACTCTTTTTTTTTTTTTCCAGGTTAAAAGTCTGTTTTGATGCTTCCCTCGTGGCTCAGTGCTAAAGAATCCGCCTGCCAATACAGGAGACACAGGTTTGATCCCTGATCCGGGACGATCCCACATGCCACAAAGCAACAAAGCACCACAACTATTTTTTTAATTAAATTTATTTATTTTAATTAGAGGCTGATTACTTTACAATATTGTATTGGTTTTGCCATACATCAAAGTGAATCCGCCATGGGTGTACAGGTGTTCCCAATCCTGAACCCCCCTCCCACCTCCCTCCCCATACCATCCCTCTGGGTCATCCTGGTACACCAGCCCCAAGCTTCCTGTATCCTGCATCGAACCTGGACTGGCGATTCGTTTCTTATATGATATTATACATGTTTCAATGCCATTCTCCCAAATCATCCCCCGCCTCCCTCTCCCACAGAGTCCAAAGACTGTTCTATACATCTGTGTCTCTTTTGCTGTCTCCCATACAGGGTTATCGTTACCATCTTTCTAAATTCCATATATATACATTAGTATACTGTATTGGTGTTTTTCTTTCTGGCTTACTTCACTCTGTATAATCGGCTCCAGTTTCATCCACCTCATTAGAACTGATTCAAATGTATTCTT
>NW_011492841.1:106148-107399 GCF_000754665.1 Bison bison bison | reverse complement strand
CGATGAACATTGGGGTACACGTGTCTCTTTCAATTCTGGTTTCCTTGGTGTGTATGCCCAGCAGTGGGATTGCTGGGTCGTATGGCAGTTCTATTTCCAGTTTTTTAAGGAATCTCCACACTGTTCTCCATAGTGGCTGTACTAGTTTGCATTCCCACCAACAGTCTAAGAGGGTTCCCTTTTCTCCACATCCTCTCCAGCATTTATTGCTTGTAGACTTTTGGATCGCAGCCATTCTGACTGGTGTGAAATGGTACCTCATTGTGGTTTTGATTTGCATTTTTCTGATAATGTGTGATGTTGAGCATCTTTTCATGTGTTTGTTAGCCATCTGTATGTCTTTTTTGGAGAAATGTCTATTTAATTCTTTGGCCCATATTTTAATTGATTCATTTATTTTTCTGGAATTGAACTGCAGGAGTTGCTTGTATATTTTTGAGATTAGTTGTTTGTCAGTTGCTTCATTTGCTATTATTTTCTCCCATTCTGAAGTCTGTCTTTTCACCTTGCTTATAGTTTCTTTTGTTGTGCAGAAGCTTTTAATTTTAATTAGATCCCATTTGTTACTTTTGCTTTTATTTCCAATATTCTGGGAGGTGGGTCATAGAGGATCCTGCTGTGATTTATGTCGGAGAGTGTTTTGCCTATGTTCTTCTCTAAGAGTTTTATAGTTTCTGGTCTTATGTTTAGATCTTTAATCCATTTTGAGTTTATTTTTGTGTATGGTGTTAGAAAGTGTTCTAGTTTCATTCTTTTACAAGTGGTTGACCAGTTTTTCCAGCACCACTTGTTAAAGAGATTGTCTTTTCTCCATTGTATATTCTTGCCTCCTTTGTCAAAGATAAGGTGTCCATAGGTGCGTGGGTTTATCTCTGGGCTTTCTATTTTGTTCCATTGATCTATATTTCTGTCTTTGTGCCAGTACCATACTGTCTTGATGACTGTGGCTTTGTAGTAGAGCCTGAAGTCAGGCAGGTTGATTCCTCCAGTTCCATTCTTCTTTCTCAAGATTGCTTTGGCTATTCGAGGTTTTTTGTATTTCCATACAAACTGTGAAATTATTTGTTCTAGCTCTGTGAAAAATGCCATTGGTAGCTTGATAGGGATTGCATTTAATCTATAGATTTCTTTGGGTAGTATACTCATTTTCACTATATTGATTCTTCCGATCCATGAACATGATATATTTCTCCATCTGTTAGTGTCCTCTTTGATTTATTTCACCAGTGTTTTATAGTTTTCTATATATAG
>NW_011492841.1:95556-106048 GCF_000754665.1 Bison bison bison | reverse complement strand
CTCTAGTAATTTTCTGGTGGAGTCTTTAGGGTTTTCTATGTACAGGATCATGTCATCTGCAAACAGTGAGAATTTTACTTCTTTTCCAATTTGGATTCCTTTTATTTCTTTTTCTGCTCTGACTGCTGTAGCCAAAACTTCCAAAACTATGTTGAATAGTAGTGAGCACCACAACTATTGAGACTGTGCTCTAGAGCCTGGGAGCTGCAACTACTGAAGCTCAGCACTCCCTAGAGACTACTCTGCAACAAGAGAAACCACCCCAGTGGGAAGCCCACATACCGTAACTAGAGAGTAGCCCCCACTCACCACAACTAGAGAAAAGCCTATGTAGCAACAAAGAGCCAACACAGCCAAAAGTAAATAAATAAACAAAAATTGTTTTAAAGCCTGCTTTGGACTTCCCTGATGGTCCAGTGGTTGAGAATCTGCTAGCCAATGCAGGGGGCTCAGTTGGATCACTGGTCCAGGAATTCCCACATGCCAAGGAGCAACTAAGCCTGTGCTCCACAACCACTGAGGCCCATATACTCTAGGGCCCACGTACCATAACTACTGAGCTAATCCGCCAAGAGCCCACATGCCACAACTAGAGAGTAGCCCACACTCGCCACAACTAGAGAAAGCCTGTGCACAACAGTGAAGACCCAGTACAGACAAAAAAAAAAAACAGTCTGCTTTGTTCAGATCTGGTGACCAGACTCCCAGACAGCTGATTTTGCAGGAAATTTTGCACCTGAGTGTCTCCCCACTTCACCCTCCCAAGAGTGTGCTCCTGCAGATGGGACAACAGAACTCGTCCTTTATGTCAAAATGGGACTGGTCTTCAGGCTTGAAGTCCAGGTTGGAGCTGCTGTCCTAAATGATGACATTCTTAATCCATGGAGTCATCCAGTCCTGAAATCTGCCCTACTTCTAGACTTCTTATCATGTTAGGTAATAAATTTCCTTCCTTTATTTATTAAGTCAATTTGAAGTGAGATTTTTCTATTACTTGCATCCAAAGGCACCTAAACAGATAACATGTGCTAAATGCTGGAACATAATCTCTTTTATCCAAGAATCCTATGTGATAGGTATAACTGTTATCCTATTTTACAGATGAGGAAACTGGAAAAAACTACCTTGTTCAAAGTCACATAACAAGTAGAACCAAAATTTCAAAATAAATTCAGAGCCCATGCTCATAAGCACTGCTTTCTATAATCCAAACTAATGTTTCATTTTATAATGATGATACATTAGATGATTTAAGACTGAAAAACGTGCTTTTAAAATTTTAACTAATTTGATTAATATAAAATGTTTTATTCCCTGCAGACACTGCTTGACAGGGTAATAGGAGAAAAACAGATGGGTCCTAGGTAGCAGAAGGATTATGAATCAAAGTGTTCAACACTAATCTCCAAAACAGATAAGTGAAGCAGTTTAGTATATGTAATTACATCTTAAATGTAAAGAAAACAGAAACAGAAAATTGATCTGACTTTATCTCCCTATCAATGGTCTTTTGAGAGGAAGGATGAAAGCAGTGCTAATTTTTAAGATGTACCTCTAAGCTAGAAAAGTTTGTAAGCTGACTTGGGTTCTAGTCTTGGTTCTACCATCTACAAGCTATATTACTTTAGGCAAAACTTCACTTCTATGTTTTTAATTTCCTCATCTGTAAAAGAGGGGTATGAATAGTATTTATACCTCATAGGGAGGGCTTCCCTCATAGCTCAGTTGGTAAAGAATCTGCCTGGAGTGCAGGAGATCCAGGTTCGTTTCCTGGGTTGGGAAGATGCCCTGGGAGAAGGAAATGGCAACCCACTCCAGTATTCTTGCCTGGAGGATCCCATGGGCAGAGGAGCCTGGCAGGCTACAGTCCACCGGGTCGCAAGAGTCAGACACAACTTAGCGATTAAACCACCACCACCACCATACCTCATAGGACTGTTGTGAAGATGAAAGGAGATAAACTACATATAAATCCCCTAGAATAGTCCCTGGTACAAAATAAATACTCAATTAGGATTTGCTATGGTTATCATCATTGTCATCATTTGAAAGAAGAGATGTTGTTTTTAAAGAGAGTAAATAAATTATCCTCCACATTCCTAGAAACGTGAAGACAAGACACTTATATTGTAACATGTTCTTTATTAATAAGATGAAGTAATGGAGGCAGGAAACAAGTGACAATGAAAACAGTTGTATAAAAAAAGAGCGAAGGAAAAAGGGAGTAAGGTCTTAAACCAAAATTGGGAAAAGCAAAATTCTGGTTCAATTTTTATTTTATAATATCTCTAAAAGTCCATAAATCTTGAAATAAAGATTTCTAGATACCAGAGGCATAATGAAAGAGACAAAATAACAAAAACAAAAACATACATAGATTTAGAGACTGAAGCATTTGGAGCATGTAATACAAAAGACTGATAGAAAATAAACAGAACAGAAATGTAGACAGGAAAGAAAACCAAGAATTTATGCTCTGCTTCCCAGTAATACACAAGATTTCACAATCAGCCAATTCTCCCATCCCCCACTCTCCTCCTTTCCAACTCCAAGTAACTTACATTGAAAGATGCCAGGGCCTCAGAGACACTCTTCTCAATGAACTCATCAGTGATTCTTCTGGAAGGATGTTCATTAAACACAGAGTTCATTAGTGCAATCTTTGCAGCACTCCGCCGGGCTTCAGCTTTTGTGGGGCAAAACTAGGCAGTAAACAGAGAAAATATGTGTATATGTGTATCTGAGAGAGAGGAAGGAAGAAGTAGAGGGAAACACTTGGCATAGACAACACTTGGATACTCTTTGGAAAAGTCAGTTTGTTCTAGACGCTGTCCAAAGTTTTTATTGTAAAATGGTCAGGGCACTTGGAAGCATAAGTTTGATTCAACATCCTGGAGTCATTAAGGAACTGGAGACAGCTGTAGCTCATACCAAATTGAAGGCAGGATGGAGGAGATTGCTGAAGTCAGCATATAATCACTGGATACAAAAAGTACCTCTGTTTAAACTGTCAACAGAATTAATTACTCAAAAGCCAGATTCTCGCCAGTCTGTTAGAAATCTGTATCTTGTTCTTTTATTCTGTAGACAAGACGGACAAGATTTTTTTTATCCCTCTAGATAACCTAAGATTAGAACAAAGCTGTTTCTAGGCTGCTTCTGCAGAGGAGCCCTCTAGTCTCTATCCGAAGCACCCATTTGGGATTCTTGGACTTTACCCTTAGCTATGTGCAGGCAGTTTCCTCACTAATGCAATGGGCCAGGGAACTATCCCTGAATGGAGTCTAAGGTCTGAGGAAGGATTATATCGTCTCTAACCCACCCCCTCCCAGTGGAGGCAAAGAGAAGACAGGTAGCTAGGGAAAGGAAAGCTGACTCAAGGAAAACAAGAATAAATTAAAAATTAACTCATGTTTTTACACTGGATCCAACATATGTATCAAAAAGAAAGTCTGATTTTCAAAAGTCTTGAATCACTCAACTTCAGATCCCTAGCCACCTTTAAAATTCATTTTTACTGGCTGTTTCAAAGGCCTCTATGCCCTTTGTCATTTATGATTAGGATTAGAGAAAAGAACGTGATGTAATTTTTAAAAGTAGACCAGATTATGTTTGCTACTTAGCCATCCTTAATTTCAGTAATTCCCAATTTCCTTTAGCTGACAGGTCTCTCTGAGACAACATATGGAGTTTGATACATTAATCCTACATCTTCTTGCTTATTCAGTTTCTGTTTCCGCTTCTCTCACTATTTATTAGCCTTCTGCCCATGCTACTGTATGGTGCTGTTTCTGAAAAATCATCTATGAAGAAAACCAGCAGGAGAAATATCACCTGCCACAGTGCATATAAAAGATAAAAGCTAAAAGAGGCCAAGAGAGATAATTCTACTCTTTCAGGAAATAACAGAAATTGAATGCCCCAGTTTGGGGCATCCTGGAGAAGGGAAAGGCTACCCACTCCAGTATTCTGCCCTGGAGAATTCCATGGACTGTATAGTCCATAGGGTCTCAAAGAGTTGGACACGACTGAGTGACTTCCACTCACTTGGGGCATCACCATTAGATTACTAAATCTTTATTCAACGATATGATGAGATAGGAGAAGGAAGCAAAGATCTTATTTTCTAGAAGCAAAAGATAGACATTAGTTATCTTGGGCACATATTTATTTCTCTGAAATGGCTGGGGTTCTGAGAGAAACATTTAGTCACCTGATTTGAAATGAAGCTCTCTTTGGACAGTTTCTATTTGAGACTGCAACTGAGCTACAATGGCACTCATTCGTGCAACAGATTTATTAAATGTCTATTCTGTGCTGGGCACTGAGTTGGACGGTAGAGATTTAAAACTGAATAAGAAAGAAGACTGACACTATCTGCCACCATAGAGCATAGTCCACTAGGACAGAGAAACACTCAATAACGATATGTTGTGGTAAGTGATTTGATACAGGAAGTTCAAGGTGCTATGGAAGCACATAGCAGAGGGTATAACTTTGTCTAAGGGTTATTCAAGCCATACAGAAAACAGAACAAAAGTGTCTAGTCTCCTCCCTAAATTCCTATTCAGGCTCTAAGTTGACATTTCAGGAAGCTACTTTCCTGTCTACAATGTGAAAAATTCATCTTTGATGATAATATTCACACTGGTCAAATTTCTTGTTACCCTACAATAGCATCAACTATTTTCATCATCATATACAAGTCTTTTATATAATTGTAGAATGTTAGGACCAGAAATACTGGCTAGAAATAATCTACTCTGTCTCCTTCATGTTATAGATGGAGAAACCGAGGCCCATAGAAATTACTTGACTTGCCCTGCTAGCAGTCAGGGGAATGAGAATTTGGATCTGCCTAACTCTTAGATGAGTACTATTTCCACCATACATAGTCCTTCTCCTTTGATTTCTTAGAGAACTCAAACACTGCTTTCCTTGGCCATAGCCTATGAAAAAGTAGTGCGGGCAATGGATATTATCCTATGTCCTCAAAAAGAGACAGCAGGAACCTGGAAAGCCAGATCAGAACATGAGTTAGATGCTAGTAGTTTGCTTTTCTTTCAGCTTTCAAAAACTCAAACCCATTTGACAAAAACAACAAAATTCTGTAAAGCAATTATCTTTCAATTAAAAATTAATTTAAAAAAAACACTCAAACCCACTAGAGGAGGGCATGACAACCCACTCCAGTATTCTTATCTGGAGAATCCCATGAATAGCGGAGCTTGGCAGGCTCCATAGGATCTCAGAGTCAGGCACGACTGAAGTGACTTAGCACACACACTAAAAAGAAAAGCATACTACCAAGGTTGTTTTCTGGTCAAATGAGCCTCAGATGCTTATTAGAATGATTTACCCAGAACTGGTCCAAGTCCTCAAATAGGTGACTTTGGACAGAGATTTAATGATCAAAGTGATAGAGAAAGCCACTACTAGCACCTACGGATTTATCTCTGCTACATTTGCCTCCCAGCTCTTACCTGGAAACTCCCAAAGCAACTTCCCCCAGGCAGGGTGACATAACAGACATAGGGAGGACTGTTGGCGGGAACCATCTCATAAACCACTAGGGCCCCATTCTTCAAGTCAGCCCCTCGTGACTGTTTCATCTGCCAGAATTCCTGAAGTGCCTCCACCACATTCACTATAAAAAGAGAAGTAGTTCAGTTCAGCAATAAGAATGCTTCCAAATGGTGCTCTGCTTCAATACACTATCTGTAACCTGTACTTATGTTAAGAGACTACCCCCTCTTAGATCCCCACCTATCACCATTTAAAAGCATTTAAATTAATAAGCCAAGGCTGTAATTAAGTTCATTTACATAGGAAGATCAGAATATACTTCCCTCACCTCTCTAGTTCACATTTTGGTTAGTCTTAGACACCAAAAGAGAATAGCATAAATATTGGAGGCCAGAGTTTCCAAGGTCAGCATACCATTGTTACTACCTGATGAAGTACAAGTAGATTATTCCACAATTAGTCAGCTGACCAAGAATAGTAATAACCACCATGATCATAAGTGCTAATGTTTACTGAACTTACGGTATGTCATATTTTCTCAGAGTGCTTTACACATACAATCATGAGGCAGGTACTTTTATTATCCCCATATTACAGATGAGGGAAATGAGGTATGGAGAGGTTAAATAACTTGCACAAGGATATAACAGAAAGTAGAAGAGCAAGAATTCCAACCCAGGCATTCTTGGTTCCCAGGTGGTTTCCCGGTGCAGTGGTAAAGAATTTGCCTGCCAATGCTGGAGACGCATGATATGCAAATATGTGGGTTCAATCCCTGAGTCAGGAAGATCCCCTGGAGGAGGAAATGGCAACCCACTCCAATATTCTTGCCTGGAAAATTCCATGGACAGAGGAGCCTGGTGGGCTACAGTCCATGGGGTTGCAAAGAGTCAGACATGACTGAGCATGCATGTATGTCATGTCATTCTTGGTTCCAGAGTCAATGTTCTTAATCATTAAGTAATGCTGTCACTCAAGGACATATGGCCCTATTAGCCATTTTCAAGGCTGTGCTTCTGGTGAGCAAACCCCTGGCTAGATTCCTTTTCCACCCTGAAATACTATATGTATACTATATATATGAGAGAGACAGAGAGATAGGGAGAGAGAAAGAGAGGGAGAAGGAAAGAAAGAGAATGAATTCTGAGGCTTTCCCTAGCATAAATGATTTTAGAAAGGACTGCATATTGGGAAACATTCCTCCACAAGTCTCTAGCACTACTCTCCATCTTGCTAGGTATGCCGAGATTTCAAGGTCCTGACTACTCTTTTTTTTTTTTTTTAAGTTTTATTAAAGTATAAAGGAGATAGAGAAAGCTTCTGACATAGGCATCAGAAGGGGGTAGAAAGAGTACCCCCTGACTACTCTTTACTTGGATAATTTCTCAGGATTGAGTTTGCAGCAAGAAACATTGAGGAATAATGTCTCTGACTAGGATAAGGGACAAGTTTGCTTACTATTACTATAAAATGGCAGGTTCCCCAAGCTCAGTGTTCCTCTCCTGTAATGCAGCCCATGGCCTGTGCAAGCATCTACCTGAACCCTCCTTGTCAGACAGGGGAGGCAAGGGAAACCAGTGCAGGCAAACAGGAGGCTCGTGCTACATGCTGTGCTGTGAGTAATAAAGGCCTTTGTCTCTGACCCAGAGTCTCTTGGCTTCTGCCAGCATCCATGAAATAGTAACCATCTACATAATATGTTTTTGTTATTCAGTTGCTCAGTTGTGTCCCACTCTTTGGAACCCCATGGACTGCAATACACCAGGCCTCCCTGTCCCTCACCATCTCCCAAAGTTTGCCCAAGTTCATGTCCATTGCATCAGTGATGCCATCCAGCCATTTCATCCTGTGACACCCTCTTTTCCTTCTGCCCTCAATCTTTCCCACCATCAGGGTCTTTTCCAATGAGTCGGCTCTTCACATCAGGTGGCCAAAGTATTGGAGCTTCAGCTTCAGCATCAGTCCTTCCAATGAATATTCAGGGTCAATTTCCTTTAGGATTGACTGGTTTGGTCTCCTCGCTGTCCAGAGGACTTTCAGGAGTCTTCTCCAGCACCACAGTTCGATGGCATCAATTCTTCGGCGTTCTGCCTTCTTTACAGTCCAGCTCTCACAAACAGTAATTAGTTGTAAACAGGGTAAAATCAAACTCCAGACTTGACACTGTATTCAAGGACAGTTCCCCTCATCCCCTAATACCTAGATTCAATTATTCCACAAAAATTATTGAATACCTACTCTGTGCTAGACTGTGTGCTGGTGCTAGGCTACAATCATGAGCAAAACCCTGTTCCTTTTCCCTTGCAGCTTACAGTCTAAACAGGGAGAGAGAGATTAACCAAGTAATCTCAAACAAATCAAACACTACAACTGAGATAAATGCTATAAAGGAGTGGTAAATGGTGGGAAATGTAGGAACATGTGACCTAATTAAGAAGGTCAAAGAAAACTACCCTGACAAGGTAATATTTAAGCTCGGATATAAGTATCACTAGGTGAAAAGGTGAGAGAAAAGTGCTCTGAACAGAAGAAATAGCATGGACAACAGCTCTGTAGCAGCAAGAAGTACAATGAAAAAGGGGACCAGTGTGGCCAGAAAAGAGACAGTGAGGGGTAATATAATGCAAGATGAGGTTGCAAGAACAAAAAAAAAGCCAGGGCCAGATCAGGTCAGATGTGATGGGTCATGTTACAGTACTGGCTTTATCCTGGAGCCATGGGAAGCTACTGAGGGGTTTTTAAATGGATTGCAGGATAAAATCAGTTGGCCTTTGGAAAGGATCTCTTTGACTCTAGGGTTCCAAAATTTCAAATGGCTTTAACTAAAAGCCTCATAACAATAAATTATCACACACATTCACCAATATCTTCCATGACCACTCTCTAACCTTTGTTACAACAAGGACTTGTTAATTCTACTATATTACGTGAGTTAAGGTCTGACAAGGAGAAGACACCAAGATGGGTCAGACATGTAAGAAATTTGTTGGGGAGGAAGAAGGAGAAGGGAGAGCCTTCAGACCAGGTTCAAGGTCTGACACCTGTGGAAGAAAAGAGGCAAGGCAGGAAGTGTGGATATGAGAGTCTCAAGACTGCAGCACAGTTCCAAGAAAGGTTTGGCCAGAAACCAAAGGAATCCCACATCTCAGGATGTGCCTGAGTTAGCACCCCTGCTGCGCTCAGTCACTGACAGAGCAGCCTACAGGATGTATGGCCTCAATGCAAACGTGATAAACTCAGAGGGAACAGCAGTTTAAGCTTGTCAGTCAATTATGCTCCTTGCAGCACCAGATATTAACCAGCACATTTTCATGGCTGCCACATACACACTAAGCAAAATGTTGAGCACTCAATAGGTGCACAGCTCTATTCCAGACATTAGAGATGCCAGGATGAGTAACATATATTTCCTGCCAGGAAGGTGTTCAAAATGTACAAATACAAGGTGTTCAAAATGGACAATAAAAACTTATCTTACTGCTCTGCAACTGAAACAAGCACTCCATGTACCAACCAGGGTTTGAAAAGCAGCATAAGCTCTTAACTAATACCCTATATTTAACTGACTTTTTAAAATGTTCATTCTTCCATTAAAATTCAGCATGAAAAGGAAACTTTCTCTTTCCCACCCTTAGTTTTAGAAAGGAATCTTCAAAGGTCATTGCTGCCCAGAAAGCTTAGCCACCTTTGTTCTTTTCATTGAGATCTTTTCAGGCTCAGTTCCCTCTTTGAGGTAATCTAGCACAATGTGCTGGGTGACAGGTCGCATGACACTCAAACAACAAGGAGAATACTGAAATAAAGAGGAAGGGGAGAAGACTGCTATAATGGGGAAGGTCCTTTAAAAAGCATATGACCATTCTATATCCAGTTAAATCCCTTTTGGCACAGACTATAGGGCTTTTTTAAAAATAATTATTCAAAGCCAAATGAAATAGGGAGTCTTATTTCAGAAATGTGAGTATCAAACGACAAATTGGGCAAATGATCAGGGAAAAAGGCAATGAATTGTGATCTGCATTTGAAAATGCTCATAAGTGTTAGTCGCTCAGTTGTGTCCAGCCCTTTGCGATCCCATGGACTGTAGCCCACCAGGCTCCTCTGTCCATGAAATTTTCCAGGCAAGAATATTCAATCTTCCCTGCCATTTCCTTCTCTAGGGCATCTTCCCTGGCTAGGGATCAAACTGGGGTCTCTGGCATTGCAAGCAGATTCTTTACCATTTGAACCACCAGGGAAGCCCATGAGGCTCATTCATTTCTAGAGCTAAAAGGGACTTGAGAGATTATCTAGTCTATCTCAGGCTAAGGAAGGGTAAGTGACTTGGTTGAGGTCACATAGCTGTAGCAGAACCTGATGCCGATGTTTTTTCCAATTTGGGAATCTTAATCCAGGGTCCAAAGTCCACTCCGTGGTTGAACTTTATAAGGCTTCACAAGACCTTTAAAACTCTAAGTAAAATTAAGCATGTGTGTATGTGTGTGTGTGTGTGTGTGTGTGCATATGAGTATTTATTTTTGAACAATATCAAAGAGAATACTTCTGGTTTTTCCCTTGGGAGATAAAATATTAGATGAATGTCTAAGTGGTGAGAAAGACAGAGTGTACATACACCAGAGTAAAAATACTAAAATGACACATGAAACTATAATAAAAAAAATTTTATAAAAATAAACAATTTTATAGTGGGGCAATATGGATAAATAGATAATGAAATTAAGTGAGTGAGAAGATTCTCTCTGATCATACAAGATGGTAAGAATAGCGTCAGTCAGTTAGTTAGTCAGTTCAGTCGCTCAGTTGTGTCTGACTCTTTCAGTTGTGTCTGACTCTTTGCAACCCCATGAATCACAGCACACCAGACCTCCCTGTCCATCACCAACTCTCGGAGTTTACTCAAACTCATGTCCATCGAGTTGGCGATGCCATCCAGCCATCTCATCCTCTGTCATCCCCTTCTCCTCCT
>NW_011492841.1:89585-94921 GCF_000754665.1 Bison bison bison | reverse complement strand
GTGGTGTCATCTGCATATCTGAGATTATTGATATTTCTCCCGGCAATCTTGATTCCAGCTTGTGCTTCTCCAGCCCAGTGTTTCTCAGGATGTACTCTGCATAGAAGTTAAATAAGCAGGGTGACAATATACAGCCTTGATGTACTGCTTTTCCTATTTGGAACCAGTCTGTTGTTCCATGTCCAGTTCTAACTGTTGCTTCCTGACCTGCATATAGGTTTCTCAAGAGGCAGGTCAGGTGGTCTGGTATTCCCATCTCTTTTAGAATTTTCCACAGTTTATTGTGATCCACACAGTCAAAGGCTTTGGCATAGTCAATAAAGCAGAAATAGATGTTTTTCTGGAACTCTCTTCCTTTTTCCATGATCCAGCGGATGTTGGCAATTTGATCTCTGGTTCTTCTGCCTTTTCTAAAACCAGCTTGAACATCTGGAAGTTCACGGTTCACGTATTGCTGAAGCCTGGCTTGGAGAATTTTGAGCATTACTTTACTAGTGTGTGAGATGAGTGCAATTGTGCGGTAGTTTGAGCATTCTTTGGCATTGCCTTTCTTTGGGATTGGAATGAAAACTGACCTTTTCCAGTCCTGTGGCACTGCTGAGTTTTCCAAATTTGCTGGCATATTGAGTGCAGCACTTTCACAGCATCATCTTTCAGGATTTGAAACAGCTCAACTGGAATTCCATCACCTCCACTAGCTTTGTTCATAGTGATGCTTTCTAAGGCCCACTTGACTTCACATTTCAGGATGTCTGGCTCTAGGTGAGTGATCACACCATCATGGTTATCTGGGTCGTGAAGATCTTTTTTTGTACAGTTCTTCTGTGTATTCTTGCCACCTTTCTTAATATCTTCTGCTTCTGTTAGGTCCATACCATTTCTGTCCTTTATCGAGCCCATCTTTGCGTGAAATGTTCCCTTCGTATCTCTAATTTTCTTGAAGAGATCTCTAGTCTTTCCCATTCTGTTGTTTTCCTCTATTTCTTTGCATTGATCGTTGAGGAAGGCTTTCTTATCTCTCCTTGCAATTCTTTGGAACTCTGCATTCAGATGCTTATATTTTTCCCTTTTCTCCTTTGCTTTTTGCTTCTCTTCTTTTGACAGCTATTTGTAAGAATAGTGTGACCTGGCTTAATTCATGTTACTATGAAGATAGGAAAACTGGTTAACAATATTTCACCTGACTTCCTATTTCAGTTTGTAGAAGGTACCCCTGAATAGCCCACAGTGCACAGTCTGCAGAAGGGAGGGACTGAAAAATGACAGTGACTTTGGGAGAGGACTATAGTAAGCGGAATAATGCGCCTTGCCCAGAGGTTCATGTCCTAATCCTTAGAACCTGTGAATGTTACCTTATGTGGCAAAGATTTTGCAGATGTGATTAAGTTAGGGATATGAGATGGAGAAATTATCATGGATTATCTTGGTGGGTCCTAAATATAATCCCAGGGGTCCTTAGGGAAAGAGACTTGATGAAAAACAGAAGAGGAGAAAGCAGCAGGAACCTGGAGGCAGAGATTAGAATGATGTTGTTACAAACCAGGGAATTCTGGTAGCACCAGAAGCTGGAAGAGGCAAAGAAACAGATTCTCCCCTAGAGCCTCTGGAGGGAACACAGGCCTGCTGTGACACCTTGACTGTGGCCCAGTGATACTGATTTTTAACTTCCGGGCTTTAGAACTATGAAAGAATAAATTTCTTCTGTTTTAAGCTAAGTGTGTGATAATTTGTTAGAGCACCCACAGGAAACGAATACAGGGTCTAATCCTACATTTCAAACATTGGAAATATCCAGACCAATCATTTTATTAATAACTACATGGTCACTCAGAACAAAGAAGCTGTCTGTGATTCTGAGGAAAAGGAACAACTAAACAGAAAATACCACATAAGATTCATTTGTTCAACATAGTGGAGTAGCTGGGCTGAATTTCCAATCATGTAACCATATGTGATATATAAGGATAGCAATTCATATATTTTTTAAATTTGGCTGCAGAGGATCTTTAGTTGCAGCATGTGGGAATGGTTCCCTGACCAGGGATCAAAACTTGGTTCCCTGCATTGGAAGTGAGAAGTCTTAGCCACTGGACCACCAGGAAAGTCCCATGGGAGAGCAATAATTTTTTAAAAGATAGGTTTGAAGAGGGTAACACAGAAGTTACAGAATAAGGAAAGCAACTTGGCTGTTCAGGCAATTGTGCCAGCTTAGAGATTACCCGCTGTGAGTCATTAGAAGAAGGGGTCTATATGCCATGTGGAAAGGAGGTAAATGAAATGGTAATGCTAACAGTACCTATCAAATGCACAGTTTTCAAAGCATTTCCACATGCATAATAATAGCAACCACCTCTTGAGTACTAACTAGCTGCTGCATGCATTCATTTAATCCGCAAAGAACTATTAAGATAGGCGTTGTAATACCCACTGAACAAATGGTGAACAAGTTAGGAAACAGACCACAGTGGCAGAACCAGAATTCAGAACCAATGTTTGTTTGCCTCCCAAACCAATCCTCTTTCTGCTGTATTGTCCTGTTTTATTGCATCATTAATTCTCACACATGCTCTATAGAGTGGACTGTGAGCTCCATGAAGATAGGGACTGTGTTTCTTGTTCACCCCTGGTGATCAATAAATATTCATTAACTGAATGAATGGAACAGGTGAGGCCTAGAGAGAGAAAGTAATTTATCCAAGATCACACAGCCACTATTTGACAGGGCCAGATTCTCTGATTCCAAATCCTGTGCACTAAACTGGTTAAGATCCTACAGCATACTGAGCTCGGTGTGTGTCTTGGGTGGGGACTGCAGGGAGAGATACAGGACAAATAAGTGAGATAACAGAAGAATCTAATGCTGAGAGCCTACAGGAGTGAAGGTAAATCTAAAGACCACGCCTGGAAAAGGTGAATTTGGAGCAGTCAGGAGGAAGATGAAAGATCTGAATTGAAGATAATCCAGTAAAGCATTGCTGGATTGAGGACTGGTCTGGGCAAAGACTAAAGTAAATTTTATGCAGGGGAATAGGGCCAGCCCCCAAATATCATGCCATCAGTCACAAGGGTGTGTGGACACAGGCCAGTGGCAGTTTTGCCTATTAATTGAAGCAGAGTAAGTGATTCCATGTGGTGAAAGTCTTCTGAGCCAAATCGGCAGAGATTCTGCTTGCCTGAAGCTGAACTATCTGCCAAACTTTCCCAAAGTACTGGCTGGACACCCAGACTGGAAATGAGAAACTCAAAAATAATGAGAAGGACTGTGGTGTGAGGTAGGCAAGCTGGAGGACTGAATTGCTGGAGAGTCTGAATGTTAACTGGTTGCTCTTTGTCAGTATAATTCCCTTGTACCCTCACCCTCATCCTTTCTAAGGAAATGAAAAAGTTTTTACAGGATGCTCAGTTTAAACCAGAGCTTCTTGAGGTAACACAGACCAAAAAAAAAAAAGTCACTCCTCTACAATTTTAATAAACACCTATAAGATTCTAGGAAGAAGGCTTCAGATTTGGGGTTGCTACTCCTATGCTCAGAAGCAAAGACCTTCCCTTGGTCTCAATTTAAAAGAGGCATGAAGTAACAGGACAATAGCTAATGGCAATTCCATTACAGTGCCCTGTTACATCTAGGTGTTAAACTAGAAAAAACAATTAAATTCCCTCATGACGAATTTCAAGATAATATGCATTTGTATTCCCAGCATCTAGCAGAATGCCAGCCCCTTGGTAGCAGTTTAAAATGTTAAATAACAAAGGGAAACTGATGGGAAATGTATCATTATGCAAATAAAGCAAAATGGATCTTAAAATGTTTTCATAAGAATCATTGGTTTTACACTGTTAGGATTTAACAGTGAGAGAAAATATGTATTCTTCCCAAAGAAATGAACCAATAAACTTGAGAGGATATTTATCATTTTTAAAGTACGCATTATTATATCTGTCAGGTGCAATATATCATTTATTGAGACAATAATTCCAAAGGAAATCAAAGCTCAGTGAAGTTAAGTCTCTTTCACAGAGACATAGCTGGCAAGTGACAGAGATTTAATCTGGGATTTAATCCAGACTTGTCTGACTCCAAAGCCTTTGTGTGTGCTCTTCTCACTGCACTTTCTAAGGAAGAAAAAAAAAGTCATTACAAGAAAGCCCTGCAACCTTTCTCTCCTAAAGAGACAAAATAGAAAGTTAGAGATACAGTCACTTCCAGGTTAAGCGGGACTTAACCATGCAGAGAGAAGTAATGTCTCAGAAATTTCAGATCTGAATTCTGTACCCCACACCCCTTACTATATATTTCTTTCTACACTATAAATCTTGGAACTCAAACTCATGATATCCTGCACTGGTTAAACACAAACAACAAAGAAAATCTTCACATTCCCCTTTTCAGAAACCCGGGAAATTAGGCATGTTTAAGATGAAGATTTCTAAAGGAAATAGTGTTTCTGTCTGGCTCATTTCCACTGAATTTAACATTGAGAGAGCCAAGCCCTGGGATTTATCCTCAGTTCCTGGGCAAGGGCCAGGAAAACAGAGCCAGACAGACAGAGAAGCTGGAGTTAGGGGTTCCATACTTAAAAAGACACCGAAGTAGGGCACTAAGTCACAGGAAGCTGGCGGGGGTCCAAATTTAAAAGCACTGTTTACAGGTGACTTGTGAAAGCCCTGCCTAATTCCCCAGTAAATCTGAAGTTGCACTGGAAATCTCAGAGTGACATAAGAAAAGAATTTAAAAGTCAAGGTTAAGGAGATAGAGTAAATTAGCCGGAGCCCAGGAATTGCTGAGATCACAGAAGAAAGACTGAGAGGATGTGGCTGAGAAATGTCTTGGTTCTGAGATAAAGGATAGGATCCCACACAATGGGGACTGGTCTATAAAGGCAGAGAGATGTTAAAGCACTAAGCTACAGGAGGAAGTCCATTTCTAAAGAGGAAAAGATTGGGAAGAAAAGAAGGCTACATCTGTAAAAACGGGTCCCTGAAGAATATAGTAGTAACTCAATAAAGGGGAGGGGTGAGAGGCTTAAACGTGTGTATGAATATGCGCGTCTGTGCGTGTGCGTGTCTGTGTGAGTGTAGCCCTGAAGGAAACTCCCCAAAAGGAAATGCATGTGAGGGCTCTGAGCCAGGAAAAGCGATCCAGAGGACTGTGGGAGCAAAGCTCCCTTACAGAGAGGGTGTCCCGGAGGAGGCCAGACCCCGCAGACTCACCTCGGCCATAGCCCTGCGTGTGTTTGGCGAAGCTTCTCACCACGGCCTCCACGGCCTCCCGCAGTACCACAGGGCTGCCTGCGGCGCCGGGAGGCAGCGGCAGTCCGGCGGCCCCGGACAGAAGC
>NW_011492841.1:84629-89425 GCF_000754665.1 Bison bison bison | reverse complement strand
GCCGCGGCCCCAGTCACTCCGGGCCGAAGCGCTCTCAGAGTGCCCCTCCCGCTCGTGCCCACTCCAGGCTGCAGTCGCTGCGCTCGCAAGGTCTCCATCCCGGCCGCCAGTGGAGTAGCGGCCCGGAGCCTGCCAGCCTGGCGAGCTAACGGTCCCAGCCCCCCTCCAGCGAGCGCCCAGGGACTGAAGGAGGTGCCGGAGCCCAGCCGTCAGTCAAACGGGGGCGGGGACGAGCCAAGTCCTATGCCAATCACCAGAGATGGGGCGGGAGCTGGCCGGTTGCCCCTCCACCATAGGCAAATTATTGAAGGCGGAGGTTCTGAGCAACCAATTACAAAGAGAAAAAGCGATACCTCTACCCTGGAGAAGCTTAGCTCCGGCGCATCTTTGCGAGTACTAGAAAGCGGGCCAGACTCCTAGGGCGAGGCTAGAGGGGGGAAAAAGGGGGGCCTGGATGTATGACTGGGGAGAACTGTAGACAGAATGAGAAGATTCTTAGTCTTGGTCCGATCACTTCATTTCATATATGTAGATGAGGAAACTGACTCAGAGAAGTGATATGACTTGTTCAAGATCATATGCAATTGATAGTGGAGCTAAAGGAAGGAAAGATACTGACATTTAATGAGCACATACTTACTGTACGTCAGACACTATACAATGTACTTTAGTGGATTGTCTTATCTAATAATTGCAATCACTAGCTAGATTTTATTATTTTATGGATAAGGAAATTGACAGGCTAGATATATTGTCCAAAATTAAATAGCCAGGAGGTAGCAAAGGAAGGTTTAGACAATAGGTCTTCTGATTTCCAATATTTTAATCTTTTTGTTATACAGAACTGTTGGGTAATTTTCTGATTTCACCAATTCTACGTTGAAGGAAGAAACAGTAGAATTGCTCCCCTACCTATCGTTAGAGCAAGGAAGAGTTAGAGTACAGGAAGAAAACCAGCAAGCTGAAAGGTCCAGGGGGCAAATTAAGACAGGTGCCTTTGTTCATAGAACCTTTCAGGCTGGGTTCCTCCAATTACTGTCACTCTTACACACATACTACACACATGCACATACATACACCCACCCTTTGTCAGTTGAATATCATACCATTTTTACCTAGGTGGAAATTATACTATTTCTCTCTCTCCCTCCCTCTCCACCCAACAGAGCCTCATAAATCAAGGATGGGGAAACAGAAGCAGAAGTAGAAAAAAAAAATGGATGAAATGCAGTTGGTGAGATGAAAGTTAGCCCCCTACCAGGGGAAAACTGTGAGTGGTCAAGAAGCAGGAAGCTTGAAAGAGGGACAGTTAATCTACTGTAATATAGCTGCTGATGGTGGAGGGGGCAGATTCTTTGTAGGAATCTTAAAGAATTTAAGGATGGACATAGGGGAGACTAAGGGAAATGAAAACCTATCAGATGCCTTAAAATCTTCAAGACATGGGACACTTGCCTCTTCTACAACCACAATTGGTTTCCTGGAAAGAAGGTGGATGGAGCCTTGAAGTATCCCCTTGATCTTTTTAGCTAGCTATAGTTAGCATCACCCTCCCTCCCTAGTCCTCATTCCCCCACACCCTCCACCCCCAGCAGAAGTGACAAAACAGAGACTTCTGAACACATTTATTTGATATATCAAGTGGAGAGAGGAATGATTTAGGGTTACTCCCCATGTCAACCTGTGGGGGTGTTCATAAGCTCAGATGGACAGAAGAGCAGCTTAGAGCCCATGACCCATCTCCTGGGAAAATGAAACAACCTGGTGTATTGGTTGGGGGGACGGGCTGGGAAGAAAAAGCTGGAAGCTGAGAAGTAAAGCTGAGAGCAGGGAGGGCAGCAGCAGAACTGAGGCTGGGGATTGCTGCAGGATATTCCCAAGGGGAGTAAAGAAGCTATCCTGAAAAGTGGTTAGGGCTGGAAGCAGGATGTGAACAAGGATCCAGGCCTGGATTGAAAAGCAAGACCTGCAGAATGGGGTGGGATATTCACGAAGAGGGAAGCATGTCCAAAATCATGAGCAGGCTGTGTTGCAGGGCATACATGGAAAGCAAGGGATTATTGTTGCAGGAGGGCAAAGAGATTGGAGATTACCCATAAGTAGGGGCTCCCTAATGCTTCTGAACAAATACAAGTTGAGTTTGGGACCCTTTGGAGGCCCTAGCACAAGTGGTCCTGTGTGCGCTGTGTCCACGGGCACGAGAAATTCCCATATGCACTGTGAAGTGACCAGGGCATGAATGCACGAGTCTATATGCCCAATAAATAGAGTACTTACCCTTCCCTGCAAATACGAGTACTGTGCTTGTGGACACATGTTTACCCATGTATGTGTGCACCGTGCCCATGAGCACATGCAAGAGACCTCTATGTCCATAGTGTGTGTGTGAACTGGTTTTCCCACCCGTCCCAAGGTCCTGATCCCCACCCGCCTTGGCTCCTCTCACTCCCCTCAGCGCCCAGGCTCCCCTGGCCCGCCTAGACTCTGGAAGCCCCCTAGCAGGCGGATCTGCTCAGTCTGCATGGAGTGGCGTCTCACCAACTTGCGCTTGGTCCTGGGAGAGCCTGGCGCCCCCGCCTGGGGAGGGGTGGGCAGCGAAGGCGCCCGACCTCCCGGGCGAATGTCGGGGATGGGAGGATGGGGGCTGACATTGAGCGGGGGCAGGAAACCTGGCCGCGTTTGCGCGATGTGGTCCAGGAGCAACGTCCCCGAGCCCCTCCGCTCCAGCAACCCGGGACTCCGCCTCCGCCCGCTCAGCGGAGATACAGCCCCAGGAAGACTCTCCTGGGACTGGCGTGGGGAGGAAACCGAGCCTGCTAGAGGGAGGGTCAGCGGGGAGGCGCTATATCTGCGGCGCTCCAGGGACGGGCGGCTGCACTCGGGCGAGTCGGGGCAAAGATTTCCGGGAGTATCGAGCTCCACCGACTCCATGCGGCTCAGTTTCTGCCTCAGCCCTGAAGAGGGGCCAGACTCCTGAGCTTCTGGCGCTGTGTTTCTGCGAGAGAGAGGACCCCCACCCGTCACTTTCTCCGCCCACGGGGGCGGGTCCTCTGGGCCTTCGGTGCTGTGACGTCGGGAAAGACGCGGTCGACCTGTCAGGGTCAGGCCGTTGAATTCGGCGGTCAGGCGCTCGAACCCCGGCCTCCCTTCGGCAGGCGGGACAGGTTGAGGAGGGGCCACTAGGCCCCAGGGCTCGGAGTTGAGCCTTTTGAGGGGTTTTGGAGGATGGCGGGGTGGTTTGGGGAGTGGCTCGGAAGGGGAGGGGTCATCTGGGGGCTTTGGAAGAGGGAATTCAAATACGTCCCTCTTCTCCTCCTCTTCCTGGGCGCGAGGGGATAACAATCCCCGTCCTCCCGCTCCTGCAGTCTGCAGTTGGATTTCCGAAGGCGACGTGCAGACTCCGGGGCTAGGAGGAGCGGGAGCGGGGTCCTCCACCCCCGGGGACGGTGGGGAATTGAGATACTGGCGGGTCTTCTTGGTGCCGGAGGGCGAGGTGTCAGTGGTGATGATGATGACCTCCGTGCCCTTGGCCTTGCAGGCGTCCAGCAGCGTGGCAAGGGTCTCTCGATCCCCGCGGTCCAGGGCGTGGACTAGCGCCGAGGCGCCGGCGTGATCTCGGACTGAGGGGTCCGCGCCATGGGCAAGGAGCAGGGAGGCCACCGCGGCGCCCCCGCCACCCGCGCAAGCGTGCATGAGCGCCGTGCGCCCTAGGCGATCTGCGATGTTGGGGTCCGCGCCTTGCTCCAGAAGGTAGCGTACCATGCGTGCCTTGTTCTGGGGGTCGTCGTACCGGGCCCGACAGGCCGCCATTAGCGCAGTCTCCCCTTGAGCATCACCCTCATTCACGTAGGCGCCCCCCTCCAGAAGCAAACGGGCCAAACGTAGCTTACCCTGACCCACGGCCCGAAGAAGAGCGTGGCCCTCGGTGTGCAGCATAGCTGCCGCTGGGGAGAAAGCACCGTTGGAGCCGGGATTGGGACCTGCCGAGGACGCCTAGGGGGGTGAGGGTGGTGGCTGGCAGAGGCCTGCGGGCTCAGTGGCGAAGCCAATCCCTGCAAAAAAGAGAAAGATCTTATTTATTGATTCTGGAAGGGAAACTGAGGCACAGGTGGAAGGACCCGCGTGGGATGGGGGAGATCTCCACGGCATGGTACACAGTCCTTCTTCTAACTCATGCCTCTGAGCCGCCCCCATCCCCCCAGCGCATGCCTGAGGAGATAAGAAGGGTGCACCCGCACTGAAAGACGAGCACGCGTGCAAACGCGTACGTGCACGCGCAGGGATATCCGCACCCCCACCCTCACCCCACGGCTTATCAGACCTTTCCAGCATCCCCCTTTTCTTATCCGCACTTGGAATCCCCCTTTCTAGGATGTTGAACGCCACCCACCCACACACATGCACCCATACATTCACACACACAGTCCCATTCCTAACCTCTTTTAGGTTGCCACAGCCCCACAAACTGAATGGGGGGAGGGAGGCAGCTTGCGTTTGGGACCTAAAAAGGGTGGGGGGAGAATTGGGGGGTTCTTTTGCCCCTGCTATATTCCTCATCACTCCTTGCTGTTTCCCCTCCCAGGTTGTGCACCCAAATAGATACCTGTAAGTCCGCAGAATCTCCTCCGGGCCAGGGCTGAGGCCAGGGCCACGGGGCAGCTGGGGTGGCGGAGCCGGGTTCCTGGGGGCCCACATGGCGTGGGGGTGGGCACTCGGATTCCCTTGGTGTCAGTATCTGCGCCCGGGCACAGAATCCTGGTCCCTCCTCCCGGTGCGCCCCGGGCACAGCGCCGGCT
>NW_011492841.1:83045-84490 GCF_000754665.1 Bison bison bison | reverse complement strand
AGCTAGAGGCTCCAATCCTGACTTCCCTTTCTTAGCCCCTCAGTCACAACAAACCTAAATGTTCCTTAAGAGACTCCTCCGCGACCCAGACTGGGACCATCCCAATTCTTCGTCTAGCTTCAGCAGATCCCCATTCTCCGCTCTTCGTGCGTTGATGCGCGCCGGTGCACCAGGTCTGACCTGCCACACAGTACATGGTACACTATATAGAGAGGTGAAGAGAGAGGCAATGGGATCCACAACTGGAGTCTTTACTGTACAGAGGGAGGCAAGAGATCTGGCTGCCTTCTCCTAGTTTAAATGTCAGGGGGAGCTGGAGTCAGACACAGCGATACATCTTCATTACACCTCCCCGCAACCGGAACATGCATCACAAATAAACTTGGACCTCAGCTCCCTTATACAGACTTAGATAAGTATGCGGAGGTTGGGGTCATTTTTAGATACAGCAAGGGGTTATTCCCAGATGCCTCCTCCCCATATTTTTGGAGGGATGGGAGGAAGAGAGAGAGAAAAGGGGTAGAGAAGAATGAACCTTGTAACACATTCTCTCCCATTGCATCTATTTATTCTCGGTCTTGCTTAGGCTCATTTTCCCATCTTGTTTGAAGGTCTCTGTTTGAATCGTTCCTTAAAGTCTTTTTTCTTCCTATCTGTAGCAGTCGGTTTCTCTCAGTGTCTGTCTCTGCCTCTCCTCACCACCTGCCCTGTCTCCATGGTTACCATAGCTTCCATCTGCATATTTTAGGAATGAGTTTGTGTCCAGCTGGAAGGCATCAGGGGAAGTGGGGAGGGGGGTGAGGAAAAAAATCCTAAGGATTTGGAAAACTCACCTGAGATAATTCAGAGGCTGGAGGCCACCAGACACAAGACATAATGTTCCTGAAGAAGGGGGAGAGAGAAATATTTGCAGGGAAGCTACCCATTTTTATTAGGTACCATGTTTCGACCCCTGGGTTGGGAAGATCCCCTGGAGAAGGAAATGGCAACCCACCCCAGTATTCTTGCCTGGAGAATCCCATGAACAGAGCAGTCCACAGGGTCACAAAGAGTCGGACACAACTGAAGCAACTTAGTATGCACACATCATTTACTGGAAACCAACTATGTGCCAATTATGTAAGTACACACATTATCTCCAATCCTCACAACAATGCTATAAGGTAGGAATTATTTTCTTATAAAGAAACTGTGACTTAGTAAAGTTAAGCAGTTCTCCAAAGCTTCACAGCTCTGTTTCTGTCCTATTCCAAAGGCTGGGTGCTTGCCATTCCACCAACAGCCTTCCCAGTCCAGAGGCTTCACTCCCAGGGCCATTTTCTCTGACATCAGGGTTATTGTTCTTGACTAACTTCTAGATTCTATTTCTACTCAGATCTCTTTCCCCATTGTTTCTGTTTTTTGTGTGTGTGTGTGAAAGTGGGACCCCTCCTCCCAACCCCCCC
>NW_011492841.1:78863-82915 GCF_000754665.1 Bison bison bison | reverse complement strand
CTGGACTCCTGCCCTATCTCCCCAACTCTGGTTATCTGATTTCTTAATCCTTCCTTTCCCAAAGCCTCTTTCCATCTTCTCACAGACATGGCAGCAACCTACAGGAAAACATTTTTCTAGAAAAGAAAGGAGGAAAGCGGCACAGAACTGAAGGGAAGACTGGAGGAATGGAGGAGAGGCCAAATGTGAAGCCACAAAAAGAATGATCCCTAAGGGAGCAGGTTTCACAGAGCTTTCTTTCTCTGTGGAAGCTCTTTCTATAGAGTCCCTCGGTGAAATCTAAGGATCAGCTTCCCTCTGTGAACCGTCGCCAGGCCAAGAGGTCCTCCTTCTGAGATGAGGTCTGAAATGACTGACCTCCTGGTTGGTTCTGCAACCCCATCTTTCTACTCACCCGGCTTGCTAGCCTGAGTTCCGGCTAACTCTCTCCCTCCCTCCCCTCCTCAGCTTCAAGTGGGCGGACCTCTTCGGCTCCCCCTAGATTGGCTGGGGGAACTCACCAATGGGGAGCTCTGGGAGGCGGACCTAGAACGCCACCAGCTTGAAGAAGACAGGCAAATTTCAAGTTGGCTGCGGCGTGTTTTCCGCGTGGGGGAGGGGCAGCAGGTAAGGCCCCGACTTGGTGGCTCTGACCTGGTTCCATCCCGCACCTCCCGAACTAGTTCACCAGGGACCAGCTGCTAGCTAGAGAGACAACGCTTTCCGGCAGCCTGTTGGATCTGCCCCCTTCTAGTTCCCCACCCTCTCCCTGTGGGCTCCCTTTGCTGTGTTGATTATACACAGGAGAACTATAGTTTTCCTTCGCGCAAAGGGGAGATATATTAAAGGAGAAAGTGGAAGACTCTCTCTGATACCTCTGACTCTTTACTGTGAACCCCTAAATCTATTAGTACTAAGAGCTTGACAGACTCCCGTTGTCTATCAAAACTCTGATGAAATATTACCTCCTACCTGTAGCTTTCCTGGACCAATGTTTTTTTTTTCAGGATTAATTGTTCCTCAGTCTGATGATAGCATTTTATGTGTACTTTTACTGGAGCCCTTAGTGCCCTCTCCCTCTTTAATGTTTCTGTTCTACTTAGAATATAAAGTTTGGTAGGGCAAGTTCTAGTATTTAATACAATGCAATGTATTATGTATTAAATGCACAGTGCCCAGGAAAAGTTAATTGGATGGACTTGATTGGAAAGGAAGAATTTAAACTTCTGATGTAATTAGGGAGCAATTAATAAAACACAAAGTAAAATACAATACAGTATATCATTATGACCTCTTAAGTTGGTGGTTCATAATGTAAATTGGTCCCAAAGTCCAGAGAAGGGAGAAAGCTAAGAGGACTGGGATGGTGAAGGGAGCCTTTAGGAATCACAAGGTCTCAAGTTTGGAACAGACCTTAGGAGTCATGTATTCATTCTTTCAGCCAAATATTTATTGAGCATCTACTATATGTCAGACATAATGCTGGAGAATGGGGATCATAGTGAATCCTTTAGATATGCATCCTTCCTCTGATAAACCATATTTAGTAAATTATTACCCAGCTTCTGTTTAAACTTTTTAGTAAGAGAACTTCCTATCTCACTTTGATCTTCAATCAATATCCAACAAATACAAGAAATATATGGCTCAACAAAATGTATTCCACATTTTCACTGTAAAAGAGACAGAACTGTCCTAATGGTAACATTCTTAAAGATAATCATCTCTTTGTTTTCTGTTTATAGAAGTAATATACATTTATCCTAGAAAACCATAAAATGTCTATTATATCATGACAATGAATCCCTTCAATTTATTTCCTGCATGTATACATATGTATATGTGTTTTTGTGTATATATTACACACATAGGGCCGTACGACAAATACAACCTTTTATTATGCTTTCTCCACTTTACATCATATTGTGAACATTTTTCTGTCTTTAAATATTATTTGAAATTTTTATTATGTCTACATAATAGTCTAAGATAGATATTTGATTTTTTTTAACCATTCATATTTTTAAAAATAAAGCCTACTTATTGAAGTTGGTCATTAGGTCTTTTTTTTGTTTAAGATTTATTTATTTATTGGCTGTGGTGGGTCTTCATTTCTTCAAGTAGACTTTCTCTAGTTGTGTCTTAGTTATGGCAAGTGGGGGCTACTCTTTGTTGCGGTGTGTGGGCTTCTCATTGCAGTGGCTTCTTTTGTTGAGGAGCACAGGCTCTAAGCACATGGGTTTCAGAAGTTGCAATGCCTGGGCTCAGTGGTTGCCGCAGACGGGCTTAGTTGCTCCATGGCATGTGGGATCTTCCAGGACCAGGGACTGAACCAGTGTCCCTTGTGTTGCAAGGCAGATTCTTAACCACTGGACCACTGAGAAAGCCCCTGCTGCTGCTGCTGCTGCTGCTGCTGCTGCTGCTGCTGCTGCTAATAAGTCCCTTCAGTCATGTCTGACCCTGTGCGACCCCATAGACGGCAGCCTACCAGGCTCCTCTGTCTCTGGGATTTTCCAGGCAAGAATACTGCAGTGGGTTGCCATTTCCTCCAGCGTATGCATGCTAAGTCGCTTCAGCCGTGTCGGACTCTGTTCGACCCCATGGACAGCAGCCCACCAGGCTCCTATGTCCACGGGATTCTCCAGGCAAGAATACTGGAGTAGGTTGCCATTTCCTTCTCCAGTAAGGAAGCCCCAACCATTCATTTTTTGTTGGACTATTTAGGTTATTTCAGAATTTGTGCTACTATGGATAGCTCTTTGATAAACATGCTTTTATATCTCTGACTATGTATCTGGTGATTTCTTTGGATAAGTTTTAAAAGTGGGATTACTGGATTAAGGATATATTAACTTTTAAAAGGTTGTAGATTCAAAGAGTCAAACTGCTCACCCAAAATATTGTATTTATAATTCTTCCAGTGAGGTATGAGAGTGTCCACTTCAAAAAAACTCATGGAAGCCTGATTAATTTTTAAATCTTTGCCAATTTTATAAATAAAAAATAGTTTGACCATTCTTTGTTAATTGTCTATTCATGTTCTTTGCATATTTATTCTATTGGGATGATTTTTCTTCATTTCCATGAGTTCTAATATAATAAGAGTGTTAAATCTTTGTCTTATTTATTACAAATATAGCAAATTCTAAACGTTAGAGTGCTCCAAGCCTCAGTCCCTGGATCTCTTCTTTTCTCTCTTCACATCCACTCCTTTAGGAATCTCTCCCAGTCTCATGACTTGAAACATTTGTATACTGAGACCTCCATTACAATGTAAGCTCCTTTTAAACTCCATGGGTGCAGCAGTTTTTGTCCATTTTGCTCACTGCTACATCCCTAGCATTTGAAACAGTGCATGACACTGAATAAGAACTGAGTAAATATTCGTTGAATGAATTAAGGTTGTTTTTATTATTATTTCCATTTTACAGATAAGGAAACATCAACCCTCCCTATTATTCACTCTTGCACTCCCCTTCCCCCACAATCAACAGGATCTCACATATGTTATACTCATTCCCAACTGTGCTGAACTGTGTAATGTAGTAGAAGTTACTAAGAAGCAGTTTTCAAAAAAAAAAAATACAGAAAAGCAATAACATCAAATTTAAGAAAGGCTTTTTAGTAATTTCTACCATATTAAAACAATTATGGCTCAGTTGAGAATGAGTATAACATATGTTGGATGTTGTTTATGGGGGAAGGAGAATGTGTGATGTTTATGGAGGGGTAGTTTGGGACCAGATTATAGGAAACCTTGAACATCTTCAAGAATCATAATCACTTAATCACAATCTTAAATAGAAGAGCCTTGTAGATTCCTGAGCTGCGTAGGGTACAGATGGATGGTTTACAGTTTCCTAACCACCAGGTTCAGTTCAGTTCAGTCGCTCAGTTGTGTCCGACTCTTTGTGACCCCATGATTGCAGCACGCCAGGCCTCCCTGTCCATCACCAGCTCCCGGAGTTCACTCAGACTCACGTCCATCGAGTCAGTGATGCCATCCAGCCATCTCATCCTCTGTCGTCCCCTTCTCCTCCTGCCCCCAATCCCTCCCAGCATCAGAGTCTTTT
>NW_011492841.1:18107-78763 GCF_000754665.1 Bison bison bison | reverse complement strand
AAAGCAGAGAGATTACTTTGCCAACAAAGGTCAGTCTTTTCCAATGAGTCAACTCTTCGCATCAGGTGGCCAGAGTACTGGAGTTTCAGCTTTAGCATCATTCCCTCCAAAGAAATCCCAGGGCTGATCTCCAGAATGGACTGGTTGGATCTCCTTGCAGTCCAAGGGACTCTCAAGAGTCTTCTCCAACACCACAGTTCAAAAGCATCAATTCTTCGGCGCTCAGCCTTCTTCACAGTCCAACTCTCACATCCATACATGACCACAGGAAAAACCATAGCCTTGACTAGACGAACCTTTGTTGGCAAAGTAATGTCTCTGCTTTTGAATATGCTATCTAGGTTGGTCATAACTTTTCTTCCAAATCTGTCTTCTTTTTACCCCACATTTCTTGAGGGTCACTTGGTCAGTATGTGGAAATGGAGTTAGATTTGTCTCACCTCAAAGCTCATGGCCTTTTCTTAACTCCTCACTGCTTTGCAATCAAAACAGCTCCTGTCTCCATTGATAGAACTGTATCTATCAGATGGAGGGATACCTAAGCTGGCTAGTTAAGAGTGTTTTCCCTTGAAAGGGCCTGAAAACACAATGGCAAATTCTTACTCCCTCTCTCTCATCTATAAGACAGGACCTCTCACCTAATGTGTTCTTTAAGTCAGATGACAGGACCTCTCACCTAATGTGTTCTTTAAGTCAGATCACAGTTTAATCTATTAACTAACAGCTGTTTTTGTTTATTTGTTTATTACTTCTTATTAGACTTTACAATGTGTTAGTTTCTGCTGCACAGCAAAGTCAATCAGCTGTATGTATACATATATCCTCTCTTTTTTAGATTTCTTTCCCATTTAGATCACCATAGAGCACTGAGTAAAGTTCCCTGTGCTGCACAGTAGGTTCTCATTAGTTATCTATTGTATACATAGTATCAATGGTGTATATATGTAGATCCCAGTCTCCCAATTCATCCCACCCACCCTCTTACCCCTTGGTATCCATGTTTGTTTTCTACGTCTGTCTCTATTTTTGCTTTGCAAATAAGATCATCTACACCATTTTTCTAGATTCCACATATATGTGTTAATGTATGATATTGATTTTTCTCTTTCTGACTTACTTCACTCTGTATGGCAGTTTCTAGGTCCATCCAAGTCTCTGCAGATGGCAGAATTTCATTCCTTTTTATAGCTGAGTAATATTCCATTGTATTGTATTATATGTATCACACCGTCTTTATTTGTTTATCTGTCGATGTACATTTAGGTTGCCTCCATATCATGGCTATTGCAAAAAGTGCTGCAGTCAACATTGGGGTGCATGTATCTTTTTGAATTATGGTTTTCTCCAAGTACGCGCCTAGGAGTGAGATTTCTGGGTCATATGGTAGTTCTAATTTTAGTTTTTAAAGGAATCTTCATGCTGTTCCCCATAGTGTCTGTACCAGTTTACATTCCCACCAACAGTGTAGGAGGGTTCCCTTTTCTCCACACCCTCTCCAGCATTTATTGTTTGTAGACTTTTTGATGATGGCCATTCTGACTAATGTGAGGTGATAGCTCATTAACAGCTGTCTTTTCCTCACATATTTCATGGCAGTTGGACTTGAAGCTTTCTAGATTTCTTAAGCAAACATTTCCCTACCCTCTCCTTCCTGTTACATATTGTTAATCTCATCTACTATTCAGTTACTATATTTTTAATTTTCTAATGAATATTTTCCTCTTATTATAAAAGCAATACCTTTTTGGTACAGAGGAAAAACAATGCTTAAAATATATATTACCAAAAAATCTCCAAAACCCATCACCTTAAATTAACCAATGTTAATTCTTGTTGTATACCCTTTAAGAAAAACTTTTCTGTAAAGCAATTATCCTTCAATAAAAAATAAATTAATTTTTTGAAAAAGAACAACTTTTTTACTTATATGTATGGGTGTGTGTAAGTTTGACAAAATAGATTACCTTGTATATATTTTTAAATCTTTTTTCCCTGACATCTTTTGTGAAGTGCATTTTGTTGAGTCATATATTTCTTGTTTTATTTGTTGGATTTTGATTAAAGAACAATTATCCAAAAATGGAATGACTTGTAAAGTGAGATAAAAAGATTTGCTAAAAAGTTTAAATTGAAGCTGGATAACAGTTTATTAGATATGGTTTATCAAAGGAAAGCTGAATGTCTAAAGTAAAGGATTCACCATGATCTCCATTGTCTAGCATTATGTCTGGCTTATAGTGGTGGTGGTTGTGGTTTAGTTGCTAAGTCATGTCTGACTCTTCCGACCCCATGGACTGTAGCCTGCCAGGCTCCTCTGTCTATGGGATTCTCCAGGCAAGAATACTATAGTGGGTTACCATTTCCTTCTCCAGGGGATCTTCCTGACCCAGGAATCAAACCTGGGTCTCCTGCATTGTAGGCAAATTCTTTACCAACTGAGCTACAAGTTATAGTAGATTACAGTAGATGCTCAATAAATATTTGTTGAAAGAAAGAAAGGAAACATGATTTTAAGGCCTGATCCAAACTTGGGACCTTGTGATTCCTAAAGCCTCCCCTCACCATCCTAGTCCTCTTAGCTTTCTCTCTTCTCTGGACTGTGGGAGCAATTTTATCATGAACCACTAATTTGAGAGGTCACGATTATGTATTATATTGTCTCTTATTGTTCCATAACTAACATGTTATTAGTATGTATGCTTATATGATGTGATGAAAGTGTCACTTTATCTTGTTGATCATCTGCCTCCAAATCCACAACCCCAGTCTAATCAAGAGAAAAACCTCAGAAAAATTCCAATAGAGGAACATCCTATAATATATTTGACCAGTAATCTTTAATAAAACTGTCAGGGTAACTAAAAACAAGGAAGGTCAGAGAACTGTGAATTTTGAATTGATAACTCATGTTTCTTTCTTTATTAATAGATTTTATTTCTTAAAACACTTTGAGATTTACAGAAAAACTGAGCAGATAGTACAAAAAGTTTCCATACACCCTGGCACCAGTTTCCCCTATTATTAACATAATAATATGGTATATTTGTTATAATTAATGAATAAATATTGATACATTGTCTATACTTGATTTGGAGTTCCTTAGTTTTACCTAATGCTCTTTTTCTGTTCCAGGATCCTGTCCAGGATACCACATTACAATTAGTTATCATGGCCTTATTATGTCTATATATATAGACACTTACATATGCACAAACTGTACGTATAATACAGAAGTGGAATTAAAAGGATGCATATGCAAATATTCATAATGATTATTACTACATCGTGGTTAGTAGATGTTTTTCTTTATACCTCATTTGTATCTTTTCAAGTTTTCTGCTGCTGCTGCTGCTGCTAAGTCGCTTCAGTCGTGTCCGACTCTGTATGACCCCATAGACGGCAGCCCACCTGGCTCCCCTGTCCCTGGGATTCTCCAGGCAAGAACACTGGAGTGGGTTGCCATTTCCTTCTCCAATGCATGAAAGTGAAAAGTGAAAGTGAAGTCACTCAGTCGTGTCCGACTCTTAGCGACCCCATGGACTGCAGCCTACCAGGCTCCTCCGTCCATGGGACTTTCCAGGGAAGAGTACTGGAGTGGGGTACCATTGTTTGTCTGCCTACAATGTGGAGACCTGGGTTCAGTCCCTGGGTTGGGAAGATCTCCTGGAGAAGGAAATGGCAACCCACTCCAGTATTCTTGCCGGAAAATCCCATGGACGGAGAAGCCATGGGGTCGCAGAGTCAGACACGACTGAGTGACTTGACTTACTTTTACTTCTGAAATTAGAAAACAAAAGGAATTTTTTTTTTTTTTTTAAGAATGCTACCACTAGGACAGCTCTCTTTTACAATGGAAGTGTGAACTTTTCTTGTTTTTGATGACCCTGACAGTTTTGAAGAGTACTAGTCACATATATTGTTAAGATGCTTCTCCATTGGAATTTGTCTGCTTTTTTCCTCCTGTTTACAGACTGGGGTATCAGTTTGGGGGAGGAAGATATCACATCTGCTAGTGGTAAAGGATCTGCCTGCCAATGCAGGAGACGCTAGGGACAGAGGTTCAATCTCTGGGTCGGGAAGATCTCCTAGAGAAGAAATGGCAACCCACTCCAGTATTCTTGCCTGGAAAATTCCATGGCCAGAGGAGCCTGGTGAACTACAGTCCAAGGGGCCATAAAGAGTTCGACATGACTGAGCACACAAGGGTACATACTAATGATATGATTTAAAGTCATTCATGTTGACCTTGGTCACCTGACTGAAATAATGCTTGTCCAATTTCTATACCGTAAAGTTACCACCCCCACCCTTTCCAAAATTGTTTTGGACAAAATTCCCTATGCACAGGCCATACTTAAGCAGTGAGGAGTTACACTTTCCCCTTTTAGGGTGGAATCCCTGCTGGTTCAGATGGTAAAGCATCTGCCTGCAATGCAGGAGACCTAGGTTTGATCACTGGGTTGGGAGGATCCCCTGGAGAAGGGAATGGCAACCTACTCCAGTATTCTTGCCTGGAGAATTCCACGGACAGAGGAGCCTGGTGGGCTACAGTTCATGGGGTTTTAAAGAGGCGGGCACAACTAAACGACTAACGCTTTCTTTCTACATAATTTATTTAGAATTCTGCATATGGGATTTTTTTTCCTCTCCCATGTATTAATTTGTTCAAATGTTTATTTATATATCAGTATAGTCTCTGGATATTTTTCTTATACTTTGATATTACATTCCAATACTACTTTATTTTATGGTTCAACTTATTCAGGCTTTGGCCATTGGGAGCTCTTTCATTTGCCTCTTATGTACCTTGACAGAGCCCCATCAATGTGTGTGTAGTTTTTTGAGCACTTTCTTACTTTCTGGCACTACAAGATACTTCAGTCTCATCCTGTGTATTTCCTGCCCCATTGGAGAAGCTGCATTTCTCCAAGAAGCCCTGGTTCCTTTCGCTGGAGAGTGGTATGAGAAACCAAGATCTGGGTGCTAGGTATCTTCCCTGCTACTGGGATATAATTTCTTTCAAGTTTCTTTTTCATTTGATGACTTTCTTGAATTTCCCGGCCTATCTGACCGGTTTTTCAAAAATGATGGTAAGAGGCAGAGTTCAGTTACAGTAGCAGGAAGAACTTTCAATTCATCACAGTTGATCACATGGAAGGGGCTGCCTTGGGGGAAAAGGACACCATCTCTTTAGGAAAATGCCACCAGAAGCTGAATGACTGACAATTTACAGAAGGTAGTACTGTACTGGGAGGATTATTGAGCTAGAAGACTCCATGTGTCTTTCCAGTTCTAAGATTCTGTGTTTCCAAGTGGCATTTAAAAAGATCTGTTTGAGTGTAATATTTCTTCTCACACAGCCCCCCCCCACCCCCAACCAATTGACAGTGAGACTGATGACTCATTTCTGTTCCCTCACAGTGTCTAACACACTACCTTTTTCATGGTAGATGCTTAATAAATGTTTTGCTGAAATGCATTGCATTAGATTGAATTGGGGCCTAGTTGGGTTTGGAAAGTGAGAGAGAGAAAGAATTCAAAGATCATATGTAGGTATGCATCTGATGATAAACATCCAGTTAACTTGGGAACATAGGGAAATTTTATCCAAGTGTCTAGTCACTTTCCTCCTGTGCTTCAGTTACACCAGTTACACCATGTTGCAATTATCTGTCCTGTTGGGACCATGTCTCATCCTTATTTATATTTTCAGAAATACCTTGCCTGGCACCATGCCTTCTCAAAATTCATTGAATTAAACTGGCTTTTCAGGTCTCTGGGAGAAACAATTTGAGTGTCTTGTACCTCCCTGGTTTCCTGTCCACTCTACTGTACTTTTTCTCTTTGTTTTTGTCTTTATCAGGTTTTTCCCATTGGATGTCTGAATCCCCAGGCCCCCTCCATCATGGCCAGCCGGGGTGGGGGCCGGGGTTGTGGCCGGGGCCAGTTGACCTTCAACGTGGAGGCTGTGGGCATTGGAAAGGGGGATGCTTTGCCCCCACCCACCCTACAGCCTTCTCCACTCTTCCCTGTGAGTGTCTGCCCACCTTTCCCAAGACTCCCTTATGCCCTTGACTGACTGTATGCTATCCTGGATTCCTCCTGGGTCATCAAAATCATCTTTATCTGGCCCCTCCCTGTCTCTGTACTTGCAACTTACATGGGATGTTTTCCAGACTAGAAGTGTCTGCCCTTACTTTTTATACTCTGCTTCCCCAGCTTCCAAAATTCTGTGTTGCTCCCAGCATTTGCCTTTGGTCCCCTGCTCAATGGGAGCATTGGATAGAAGTGTGGGGAGAGGAGAGGCCCTCCTAGATCCAACATTTTTTTCTCTGAACTGACCATTGCCTCTGCCTTCTTAGCCCTTGGAGTTCCGCCCAGTGCCTCTGCCCTCAGGAGAGGAAGGGGAATATGTCCTGGCCCTGAAGCAGGAGCTTCGAGGCGCCATGCGGCAGCTCCCCTACTTCATCCGGCCTGCTGTCCCCAAGAGAGGTTAGTTGAATGTTCTGAGTGCCTTTCGTGAGTAGTGCCCCGTACTTAGCACCACTGGGGCCCCACAGAGGTCAGAAGAGACACAGAAAGCTCACTGCCTAGCTGGGGAGATCATAGTAATTACCCCTGCATTTGAAATGCATTATGGTATCCATGGTTTGTTTTGAGTTTCACAATAGTCTTGGACAGTGAGAGCTTATGTATTAAGGTGCCCATTTTACAGATATAAATGGGGAGGTGTATTAAAAATTTTTAACAATCTGGATATTGCAGGCACTAACCAGTCAGAAGGAGTTGAGAAGGGTCTCTGAGAAGCCCTGCAAATTAAAATATTAGCCCTTTCGTTTGTGGCTCATGGAGAGGTCATGGAGCCAGGAGGGACTGGAGAAGGGGGCATACTTGGGAGGCCTGGGATAGTGGGTATTTACCAGTTGGTGTGGAAGTATAGTATTTCAGTGTATTGACAACTGGTACTTTCCTCCTAAAGCTCTAGAAGCTGAAGTTCAGACAGTTAAAAGACTTGCCCAAGTTACTCCCGTGAACAAGGAGTAGAGGGAAGACAGAAACCCTATTTTCTTGCTCTAGTATACTTTCCACTGTAACACACTCCCAGTCAATATAGCCATGCCTTAGGGTTAAGAGAGATAGCAAAAACATTGCAATTTGGGGTGGTGAAAAGACAGGTTAAAAGAGTATTGAAGGTCCTCACTGAAGCTGCCCTCCCTGGGCTCTGGGTTTGGGGTGAGGAAGACAATTTCTGAGTTTTGAGAGGGCTAGATCCTCAGGAAGAACCCGAGGATTCTGATAGGATAAAACTTTGACCCTTGACCTCTGATCCCTCAGATGTGGAACGTTACTCAGACAAATATCAGATGTCAGGGCCGATTGACAATGCCATCGATTGGAACCCTGGTAGGTGATGGGCCCTTACATTGACTTCTTTTCTTTCAAATGCTTGAGCTGCCTCAAGCCACCACCCTATCCACCCTCCTCTGTCCCCAACCTCCACCCTATTCAGAAGGCTTAGATGTGCTCCAGCATACTCACAAGCTCTATCTAAAAACCTGGTAAATGTCCCCTACTCCTCTGGAGGTATCCAAACCACAGTTCTGTTCCAAGCAACTTTGACCCTTACCCTGATCCTTGAAGTGAAGTGAAGTGAAGTCACTCAGTCGTGTCCGACTCTTTGTGACCTCGTGGACTGTAGCCCACCAGGCTCCTCTGTCCATGGGATTCACCAGGCAAGAATACTGGAGTGGGTTGCTATTTCCTTCTCCAGGGGATCTTCCCAGCCCAGGGATCGAACCCATGTCTCTCACATTGCAGGCAGATGCTTTAACCTCTGAGCCACCAGGGAAATCCTGATCCTTATCTCTCCTTTAAAAGAGTTACCATTCTTAGGAGACCCCAGGCAGAGTCTGGCTGATTTTTACATTCCCGCTGTTTCTAGATTGGCGACGTCTGCCCCGGGAGCTAAGGATCCGAGTGCGGAAGCTACAGAAGGAACGTGAGTGTATCTGGGAAAAGGAGGGAAAGTAGAGATTTCCTTCATCAACTGGAGGGCCAAGGCTGCTGGTGGTGTTGCCTGCTCTCCCGATGCCTACCTACCCCATCTACCCAGTATGGCTGCTGGGTGCCCTGGTGGCCACGGGAGGGCAGCAAAGTGACATGGTCTATGCAAGAGGGTGACAGCTAAGAAGGAAGTTTGCTCTCTCATGGTTCACCTTGTGATCTTCTCACCAGGGACCACCATTATACTCCCCAAGAGACCCCCTAAGACCACAGAAGATAAGGAGGAAACAATACAGAAACTAGAGGTAAGGAAGAAATGTGAATAGAGCCCATCTGGGCCCCAGATTCATTCCTCTGCTTTGGCCCATGGGTGCCTCAGTTCTCCCCATTCTGTGAGCTTAGTCTGGTTTCTCTTCCTGTTCATGCTCACATAAGACTCTGGAGAAGAAGGAGGAAGAAGTGACTTCAGAGGAAGATGAGGAGAAAGAAGAAGAAGAAGAGAAGGAAGAGGAAGAAGAAGAGGAGTATGATGAAGAGGAACATGAAGAGGTAAAGGGAACCACCTTTCATTCTCAGACCCCCGTCCTTTCCACTCATAAGCTCTAGGGATCTCAACTCTGTCCACCAGGGATGTTCTCTTCAGAGGGTTGGAGGGCCAAAGGAGATACTGCCCACAAAAGATAGTACCCTCCGCTTTATCTGTCCTTAAGTGAAAGTGAAGTCTCTTAGTCGTGTCCGACTCTTTGCAAGACCCTGTGGGCTGTAGTCCGCCAGGCTTCTCCATCCATGGGATTCTCCAGTCAAGAATACTGGAGTGGGTTGTCATTTCCTTCTCCAGAGGATCTTCCCAACCCAGGGGTCGAACCTGGGTCTCCTGCATTGCAGGAAGATGCTTTATCCTCTGAGCCACCTTAGGCTCTTCTTAAGAGTGAACTACAGCTTGCAGGGACCTCCCAAGCCTGGAGTGCTGTGATTGGGAGGGGAGGAGACTGGTACCTAGGGAGAAAGGAGAATGCTGAAAGCATGCCTGACCTAACCTTTCTTCCTCCCTTCCTTTTTTTCTGTTTCAGGAAACTGATTACATCATGTCATATTTTGACAATGGGGAGGACTTTGGGGGTGACAGTGATGACAATATGGATGAGGCTATATACTGAAGACCGGAGAAGGCAATGGCACCCCACTCCAGTACTCTTGCCTGGAAAATCCCATGGATGGAGGAGCCTGGAAGGCTGCAGTCCATGGGGTCGCTGAGGGTCGGATACCACTGAGCAACTTCACTTTCACTTTTCACTTTCATGCATTGGAGAAGGAAATGGCAACCCACTCCAGTGTTCTTGCCTGGAGAATCCCAGGGACAGGGGAGCCTAGTGGGCTGCCATCTACGGGGTCGCACAGAGTCGGACACGACTGAAGTGACTTAGCAGCAGCATATACTGAAGACAGACTCTAAACAATACCCTGGACCTTCATATCTTTCTTGATTTAGTACACAGAGACTAACTGTCTCCTATTATTTGGTTTTGTGGACAAGCAAATCCTTTGCTTAGAATCCAGCCAACCTGTTTGGTCCCTGGAGACAGAAATGGAGAGTGACAGTAGATAGCTCTCTTTTCTGCCCTTACCCTCCCTCTCTCCTGTGGTGTGGTATCTCCTCTGATATCTTGGGGAAAAGGGCAAAGGACCAGTGTCTCAGTTGTATGAAAGGAAAAAAAGAGGGTCAAAACAAGGACTGGAGTTGTTAGAGCTGAGATAGCTGTATACATGCCCCTAACTATTTTTTATAGTTCTTTCTGGGTGTGAGCAGTTAAGAGGAATAAGGGCAGTTTTACAGTTTCAATAAAATGTTTTTATCTGTCTCTCTGTCTAGGGTGAGGCCTAGTTAGGAGAGGGCTGGAGGAATGAAGGGGATGCCTAGTAAACCTTTGTTCTCTCCTTACCTGTTGAGAGTCCAGTGTAACACACTGGGCATTACAGCCTTCCTGTTCTTTGCCCCTTCCCTCCTACCCCCATGGTGGGACAGCTACTCCCAAACTAGCTCTGCCAAGGAACATTCGGAACTCATCTGCAGGGCTACACAGAGTGAGCTGTAAACAGCCCATGCCCTGAAGACCAGCTGGCTTCTGAGCTTCTGGTCCTCAGGCAATGGGGACGTGATTGTCTCTGTTCACATGTGTTCATGGGACATAGGCTCTCACGTTCCCACACTTGACCTTGATCTTGTCCTTGTTTACAAGGAATGATTACAGCTATTTTTGTGGAGTCAAGATAACCAGGTGTGGAGAGGGAGGAGGTGCTGATTGTTCTTTAGCACACTCACTCACCCTCTTCCAGACCCTGGGAACCCCACTTTGAAGGGTGTGTTGTGAAGAGGGAGCCTACTGAATATCTTATTCTCCACTTGCAGAAGCTGCTGTGTGGCTGAGTTGCAGTTTCTCTTCTGTGGAATTTAGTTAGCCTTTCTCTCACTCCCTTGGTGTGGAGGGGGATGGGGTAGGCAGTACTGCTTTACAGGAAGTAAGGAGGGTGCGGAGAAAGGGAGTGACTTAGGGACACTCTGCTCTAGGAGGTGCTTTCTCGCCCACACAGTCCTCCCGTTGGGTGAGGTCACTTCCCTAGGCTCTGATTGGCTTCTGAGGAAGCCTTAGACGTACTGATTGGTTCCAGCCACTTGACATGCAACAGTCACGGGCAAGCTGCGTGTCCAGAATAGGGACTGGATAAGGAAACAGGCACAGAGAGCTGTGGATGCTGTCATAGCGACCTTACTAAACATTTGAAAGCCATAAAGATGGGAGGCGGGAGAAACTTCAAGAAAGTCCCCAGCCATATTTAGGCAGGCAGATTGAATTCCCTGCGGCATCAAGTGATAGAGACTGGCAATCTGCTGTTAGATATTTTTGACCCCATTGTGAAGAAGGAACAGGGGCTGTGACTCCATTGAGGGAAAGCTCCTTAAAAGCCAGGTTTGGATGTGGTAGTATTAGGTAGTAAATGTGATAAGAAGAAGCAGCCACAAGAACAGAGAAGGAAGCTGAAATAGAAACAGAACATTCCAGAGTTATTGAGCAATTTGTGATGATTGATGTGCTTCCTTTTCTAGTTCTCTGAGGTATTGTGTGAGTGTGTTGGAGGGAGGGGCCAAGGGACCTGTCTCAGGGGTTTTCCATAGACATACACCATGATTGTGGCTAGGAAGAAATCAGCAAGAAACAAAAATAAAAGACCCTGAAAAAAATCTTCTTTTGCCTAACTCACTTGCATATACACACACACCAGACCTTATCTGGTTAACTAGATCTGTGTCTATGTAGGGGGCACAGCTGGCCTCCTAAATCCCACCTAATGCCAGCATGTGTACTTAAAAAAGAGTGGGAACAAAGAAGAATTCTAGATGAGAGACTGAACACACACCTCCGTCTGCCTCTTTACACGTACATCCTTTTCCCATGAAATAGGGGAAAGGATAAAGGTTAGAGTGGCCTCTGGGGAATCTGTCGTACTGCTTCAAAGACCAAGAGTCAAGAGAGATCAGTCCATTCTTGGACTCTTTCATATCTGGCCTGCTGTCCTTCCTGGCAGGTGACCTTGCTGAACAAAGCCAGAGACAAGGGACCCAGCAGCTTCCCCAGATTCCGGAATGGTTCCAGGAATGAGCTAAACTGTTTCCATTGACCTTTCCCCTACTTTCCATAGGCTCTGTTGGGCAGGCTGAAGCTGAAGCCTAAGGCTCAGTTCATGGCATGGGGGGCTGCTAGTCCTCTGGAGGATCATCTGAAAGGGCTGAGGTCAAGACATTGCTTACAAACACTTAGAGAGACCCCACACTGTTCTTGCTCAGCCCTGTATTATGTATTTGCTTGTGTTGAACAGATTATTCCCATGCCCATGACGTAGGCCGCAGGCAGGGTAGATTCTTGGGCAAGAATCGTATCCTTCCCCACCCTATGTGCCATAGCCTATTGTTCCCCTCCCACCTTGGGCTGGAAGCTTGAGATCGGGGTCTGCAGGTTTAGGCTCAGGGACTCAGGTGATTTGAAGGAGTGCTGAATGGGAGATGCAACATGCAGTTTAGAAGATAGGGAGTGGAAACTGAAGAAAATTAGAGGCTCAAATATTGGATGCCCAGAACACCCATGATTTGGTGAGAAAAAGACACATATTTTCCTCAATTCATTTTTTAAAGACTTTTTTTTAATATGGACCATTTTTTAAAAGTCTGTATTGAATTTGTTACAATATAGCTTCTGTTTTATTTTTTGGCCACCAGGCATCTGAGATCTTAGCTCCCCGACCAGGGATCAAGCCCAGCAGCCACCCCCACAATGGAAGAAATCTTAACCACTGGCCCGCCAGGGAAGTCCCCTCAATTCATTTTTATTGCTGTTGAACTTTGAAAGGAAGGAAGGGTGGCTTGTAGGCGTAGGCTAGTTTAAGAACTAAGCCAAGGGGGAAAGCTGCCATTTCAACTGGGCAAAGCACTGATTTGTGGTCCTAGTTTCTCCATTTCATAGCTTTGTGCCCTTGGGGAAGTCATATCCAGTCTATGAGTCTCAAATTCTTCATGTATGAAGCAGAATTTAGACATCCACAAGGAATCTTTCAAGTCGTTGTTGATCCACTGCAAGAATCCACATAAATGTTCCTGAGAACAAAGGTGAAGATGTGTCCAACTTTTGCTGAACTCATTCCATCCGCTGGGTTTCCCCACCTCATTTTCAGCTGGACATGCTAAAGATACCTCAGGCATCTAGCAGTCCTTTCTACGAAACTGCTTCAGCCCAAATAGCCAGAGGATCAGCAATTCCATTAACTAGCAAGGAAGAAGAGTTCAAGGTCACAACCAGCAAGCCAGGACTCAAGGAGACTCCTAGGGAATTTCTGACTGAGGAAGGGGCCTATGGGGCAGGTCTCCTCTATCCCCTTCACGTAGTATGTCTGGCCAGAGGATAAAGAGGAGAAATGAGCTAAACAGAAATAACTCGTTTAGCTAATCCTGACAGAACAGTGGTGATCTCTTCTTCACTGACCTTTCCCCTACTGAGACTTACTTTTTCCCCAAGATCATTTGGGACTAGAAAGCTGGAAATAAGAAGTTCTAGTTTCTTAGAATCACCTCAAAAAGGACTTTGCCTTATCCCCAATAGGACTTAATTTGCCGTTTTGTATTCTGGAGGGAAAGGAGGTTCCCTCTGCAACTCTAATGGGAGTCAGTGGAAAGAGAGTGATCCAATCCTAACTGTAGGACCTGAGAGGCTAAGTGTGAGCAGCCTAGGCACCAAGACTTTTGGGAAAGGAATCCAGGGATTCCTCAACCCAGTCCTGACCAATGCAGGGGGTGGTGTGCCCCAGTGACCTCTGACTCTGGGACTGTTGTCCATTCTCAAACTTCTCCTCCTCCTGGGATTCTCAGTTGTGGACTAGGGGTTCCCAAAACTTGGACCCCTGCCTCTCCTTGAATCTTCTCCACCCTGTAATTCCTTTTCCCTTAGTATAAAATGGACAAGGAAAAATATCCAAATTGTGTCTCTAACATCTCTGTTACACTCAGGGTAGCATTAATAGTGGACTTCCTTGGTGGCTCCGAAGTACCGAATCTGACTGCTAACACAGGAGACATGAGTTCAATCCCTGGGTCTAGAAGATCCCCTGGAGAAGGAAATGGCAAGCCACTCCAGTGTTCTTACATGGGAAATCCCATGGACAGAGGAGCCTAGCGGGCTACAGTCTATGGGTTTGCAAAGAGCTGGACATGACTTAACGACTAAACCACAACAACAACAACGGCATTAATAGTGCTAGAATAGGAGGGAGGTTAGACCTGTCTTTGCCACCAAAGGAGTGGAGGAAACAAACTAAGCTGAGTCAGGGACACAGATCTGGGATATTTCCTGTCTTGGAGAGAATAGATGACATCCCGTGTGGACGGGGAAAGGAGTCCTAGTGCTCATCCTCCTTATATTCTTCTATGGCCAGAGAAACAGCCATTCTGGAGAGAAATTCCTACCTCTAAGGAGGTCAAGGTAACTCTTTGCCTCATTTTTTCTTGGGCAAGGGTGGTAAGAGGATGTGAAACAAAGATGAGCTCAGTGAGAGAAAGGACAAATGCTGACCAGTCCTTTTCTCAGCCCTCCACTTCCTGTCTGCAAGCCTCTTCCTTGGCCCCTGGACAATGTTTCCTGTCTGACCATACTTGGCTGGTCTTGGCCCCTCAGCTCTCCCATGCTTGGCCCCTGTTTTGACACTAGGTTTTCACCCTGAGCCACCACTCTACACCTGTCCAGAGCTATCAGGGATGTCTACAAACTTCTCAGGAGCTGGGCTGGGCTAGGTCAGGAGGGGTGGCTAAGAGCCAGAAAGCAACTTATCCCTCCAACTCATTGTCTTTCAGATCCCTTTCCTTTTCTGACTCTCTAACCACGTCTTTCTTTCCATGTCTCTTTTTGCCTCTTGTCTTTAGCATCGTGCTACTGAAATTAGTTTACCAATGGGTGATATGGTGAATATACTTGGAGCCTCAGACTACACATGGCACATCTTCCAGAATGTCAATTTTACTTTTAAGATTTGGTGGGGGAAGATACACTATTCTTATACTAAAACTACACAAATATATTATGCCGTATAAATCAAAACTTGTAGTTTTTAAACATAAAACAGATACTTCAAAGACATTTCTGGCTTGGGACAGGTTACTTTGGATGGTTCTGGAACCCTGGGGGCAGGGGGGAAATTCAGTCTCTGTAATCTTAGGGGTCCTTCAGAGGAAATACTAGAGAAGCCCTACTTAGACCAGAGGTAACAACCTAAGACAAACCTTAACACCAGACGAGGGTATAAAGAAGTGAAGCAGGTGAGTGGAATGCAATAGGGGATGGCAAGAACTGGTAAATATGAGTCTGCCTAACTTTTTTAGCTCTAGCGGGTTGATGCCATCAAGGAATGTGGTCTCAGTGTTACCAAAGATGGTTACTTTTTAGGGGGAGCCAGACAGTAGATTTTACTGACATCTGATTGTTTAATGTTTTTGCTGTACTTAGTTGCTCAGTTGTGTCCCATCTCTTTGTGACCCCTTGAACTGTAGCCCGCCAGGCTCCTCTGTCCATGGGGATTCTCCAGGCAAGAATACTGGAGTGGGTTGCCATGCCCTCCTCCAGGGTGTTTAATGTTTACAACTAATTCAAATATTGATATTTAAGAAGAAACTGAAGAAATGTCTAAATGCTTGCAAGCTGATTCCACCCATGGGCCCATGGTTTGCTGCCTCTGACCTCTACCAACATTTCTCCTACTTTCCAAAGGTATGTGTGGCCCAAACTTGGCCTTCCAAGACCTCCAATTCTGTTCCCAAGAGCTGGGGGCAGTATGGTTCATGAGGCTGCAGGAGAGAATGGAGCTCTCCTACAGGACAGCTCGGGAAGTAGAACTAAAGAGAAGCCTTTGGGTACCCAGTGGCAGGCAACATTTTCTCCAGCAAAAGCAAAGGAGCCTTTGGTTACCACCCAACCACCTTTCCCCTGATCTTCAGGGATATGGAGCTAAAAACATATTGGGATCTGAAACAGAAATCAAAGATTCCTCAGAGCTGGAAGATGAAAGATGAAACAGAAACGGGAGAACAGGAGACGAAGGAAGGAAGGAAACTGTGAGCCTGGATAGGCGAAGGAGGAAGTTGGAATATAGACAGGTGGGCTAGAGAGGGAGGGGTCTAGCCACAGAACCATACAAGGGAAACACAGTTCTCACAGTCCTGAACCCCACCTCTCCTCCTAGCAACTGAAATCCTTCCTCTGTCCATCTATCCAAGAGGTTAAAAATATCTGAGCTGGGTACCCAGCCAGACATTTCCAAGAACTTGTTTACTGACTGTTTGATTGACTTGGAGAGGTGGTGAGCAGCTCCATCACTCAACAAGGAATAAGAATGGACCCTGAGTGACATCTCAGGGCTCAAAGCTTGTGGGTTTCACAGTTACATCCCCATGTTCTGCCTCTCCTCTTCCTCCTCCCATCACTCTATTACCTGAAGATGACCAACCAATTGGTAGTCAGAAAAACCCCAGCCTTCAGAGCCTGTCCATTCTTTTCTCCTTACATAACAGGCTCCCTAGGGGACACAGCAGGGTCACACCAAGGGAAGTGTCAAGACAAGACAGGAATAGCCTAAATTGGCTAAATTGGGCTTCATCAGTGGAGCTCACCTCCACTGGTTTTTGTGCTACTCAGTCATGCATTTACCTTAGGGAAATAAATCAAATGAAATGCAATACCTTCAAATGAGGAGTCTTGAGAGTTCTTTGTAGTGTCACACTGTATATCCATCACTCTCTGTTTCTCAGTTTATCACTTCAAATGGTGGGAATCTTTCCCCTGAAATTGTGTACTGAAAAGTTTGTTGTTGTTTAGTTACTGAGTCGTTTCCGACTCTGGCAACCCCACAGTACTGAAAAGTTGAGAGCTCAATTAACTTATTTCCAGAAGGTGGAGTAACAGAGTTACTCCAGAGGCCTGTGAAGCACGCAGGAGTACGAAAGAACTATACCATGGGGCAGGGCTGTGCAGAGGGCCTGTCCTGGCCCGGTGGTCGGGAGTCCCAGTAATGGGCCACCTTTCTCCCACCACAGAATTAACTAAGGTGGAGTCAGCTTCTGTACCCCGACCTCTTCTCAGACTCCTTTGTTCCCCCAACACAGGAAGGGAATTCAGAGGAACAGAGAGAATGGTTATTTATGACAGGTCAGAGGAAGACAGTTCTGGGGACATGCCTGGGACTGAGCTAATCAAGGTGGTGGTGGTGAATATGCCTTCGCGATATCTTAGAAAATGAGCACTTGTTTCCAGACTTTCCTGGTAGTACAGTGGATAGGAATCCACCTGCCAATGCAGGGGACACAGGTTTGATCTCTGGTGCAGGAAGATTCCACATCTTCCTTAGGGCAACTAAGCCTGTTTGCCACAACCACTGAACCCTAACTCTAGAGCCCACAAGCTGAAACTATGGAAGCCCGTGCGCCTAAAGTTCATGCTCTGCAACAAGAAGCCACCACAATGAGAAGCCCGGCACCAGAGCTAGAGAGTAGGTCCTGCTCTCGGCAATTAGAGAAAGTCCATGGGAAGAATGAAGACCCAGCACAGCCAAAAATAAATAAATATTTAAAATTTTAAAAAAGCACTTGTTTGCCATTGTTGAAACACTTCCCATAGGTTTTTAAAATCCTTACAGCAATCTTCTAAGGTAGGTACTGTTATTCTTTTCCATTTTACAGATAAACTGTAGCACAGGTTAAACAAATTGCAAGGTCATACAGTCTGTTAAGTCTTGGAAGTAGGATTTGAATTTAGATAGCTTGACTCCAGGGTACATGTGCTTAATTACCACACTATACTATTTCTCCTTAATAGTATAAGAAGGCTGATCTTGAACTTCTTCTAGGCTATAGACTCACCTATTGGGCCAGGACCACAGCCCTGGATCTGTAGATATCTCTGAGAGGGAGTTTTTCAGCTTAGGAAATGGAAGTGGATATAGAGACAGAATAGAGACTGGGAGAAAAGTTGCTTTGTTTTTTTTTCACTCTAGAACTACTGAGTTCAGGACGCTTGAGACAAGGGCTGGGCCACTGGAGGGTCGGCAAAACATTTTCCTTATCCATCTTACGAATTCTGTCACCTAGAGATAGTCCATGGAAGGAATTCTAGGAAAAGGTCTATATAGTAGTGGAAAAACTGGGCAAAAGTCACTTCTTCAGCCCACCTCATAACCTTTAGCTCTTTTTTTTTTTTTTTATTGACCAGGTGCTTGGTCAGATCTTCTCCATACTTTCCCTCCCAAATTATATCTTTGTTTTTTCCAGTCTGTTCAGAGTTATCAAGATGGTCCAGGATCCTGATTGTAGAAGTATCAGTTCTTTTCTTACTAATTTTACTTTCTCTAGCTATTTTCTCTCTTTAGATAGTTTTCTTTCTGTCTTCTTTTAAAGCTTCCTATACCAGATTAGACCTGATGAATAAATGATACTAAGAACTGGATCTCCTTTAATGGGTATATGTGTAGGTTATAGTTCCTTAAAAATTAATAGACATATGAGAAGAGTATGGGAAAGGAAGACCCAAAATATCCACCCACTTAAATGGAGAAATAGCTGGCTAGGACCCAAGGATGACTACTTAAGTGAGCCCATAGGCAGATATCCTGAGGTGAGGTAGGAGTTGTGTATCAAAGTCAAAAGGAAGTCCAGTAGAGACTTTTGTGCTTTAAGGGAGGGATGTATTTCCTCTGGGTGAACAGCTATAGCTGCTTCCTTCCTTCCTCAGATTTTTCTGTGCCAGTCACTAGTCACATGGAGCTAACTAAATTTAAAACAAACAAAAATAAAAATTCAGTTTGTCAGTAAAAGCAGCCACACATTTCAGAGCTCACTTGTCATGTGTGAATAATGCCTACTGTATTAGTACAAATGTACCACCTTTCCATCATTATAGAAGTTCTGTTGGACTGTGTTGGATTTGAGCTATTATGCTATCAGGAGGGGATACATATGTTCTGGCCCTTCAAGGCTCAAGTCTCTATCAGACCTTGGCTGTAAGTTATCTACCCTCTCCATCCCCTTCTTGTATCACACTCCAGTAGCCCGGCTGTGTACACAAACAACCAGAGTTGTGTGCTCCACGGTCTCCCCTTCTTTTTGTCCTGCCCTCTGGCCAGCTCTTGTCGTTGCCCCACCCCTCCAGTCCCTGGAAAACAAGCTCCAGAAAAACTTTTCCATCAACTTTGACCTGGTTTCAAATCTGGTCACAGATTTGAAAGAGGGAGGAGGCCCTAAATTCGTGAACAGGTAAGAAATGGAGGAGGCAAAGGTGAGAGTGAAGGTGACAGTCACCATGGCAACAGAGCTAGAACCTGTTGCCTTGATAAAGAAAAAACAGGAGGCGCAAAAGAACTACTGAGAATGAAAGCTAGACACAAAGACTGAACTGGAAAAGAATCTTTTCAATCCCACTTTCTATTCAATTTACATTGATTTTATGAACCCTGTTGGCTCAGATAGTAAAGAATCTGCCTGCAATGCAGAGCCCAGGTTTGATCCCTGGGTCAGGAAGGGATACCCACTCCAATATTCTTGCCTGGAGAATTCCAGACAGAGGACCCTGGTGGGCTACAGCCCATGGGGTCGTAAGAGTCAGACACAACTGAACTAACACTTTCATTTTTAATTAACTTTTAGGAGTCTGAAGTTGGGAATTACTATGTGGAGATCCACAGAAAAGCCAACCCCCCTCTCCTAATAAAGGCTAAGACTAGATTTGTCTGCAGAAGTTTAAATGTAACAGAAATCAGAAAGTATGTTAACCTCTGCCATCTCGGGGTTTATCACTGTAAGTCACTCCTTTAGGAATAATTTCAATTAGAGGTGGAGTTGTGGTATCAATCTGTTATTACTCTACAAAGAAGTAACAGGAACTGTAAAGCATACCCTAAAGAGGAAGGTGGATTTGAATGTTCAGCAAACATTTACTGAGTTATGATCATGTGCTTGGATAGGAATTGTTCTAGGAGCTGCAGAGATTAAAAAAAAATGGTAGCTGTCTTCAAAAAACTTGATATTTATAATTGTAAAAATTTTTTAGTCCTGTATTATGTCTTCCTACATATAAACCACATTTTTACTTCCAAGAAACTATGATGAAATCAAAATAAGAAATAAAAGTACCATAACACTTTCCTCCCAAATGCCCTTACAAAATTCATTTCTCTGTATTTCAGGAGCTCATTAAACAAACAAACAAAAAAAGCTTTATATACTCCAAAGTTGAAATTTAGTAATGATTAACTAAAGATGTAGAAAACTAGGTCAGACCACCAGAAGACCCCAGAATTGGACAAAAGACAGCGTAGCTCAAATTCCTTCCCTCCTCACCCTCCGAACCCCCATTCTGACTACAGTCTTTAGGATCAATAAGAAATGGTTTCTCTATAGGGTTTTCAACAATCTGAATTGTGAAGTAAGGGGGAAAGCTCCTTTAGGCACATTTTCTTTCTAATAACTTCAATTTATCTTACAGACAAGAAGAGAAACATTTTTTTGCCATTAAAAAAACTTTTTATTTTATTTTATTTTTTTTTTTACAAAGAATACCCCCAGCTGGGGTGAAAAATATATCTGGTTAAGTACAAAATATAGTTTTTCTCATACAAAAAGATATACAATTAAAAAACAAAAAATGAAACCACCTTCAGCCCACATACTTTTTCAGAAAAGGGTAGAGCGAGCTCAGAGCTCTGACACAGGACAGTGAACAAAGTGCTAAGGCGGAGAGTGACTGACCAAGTGCTAGAGGCTGCAGTGAGACAGGAGCTGTCAACAACCCTGTCTCCTAACACTGGGCAGGAGTGAGCCCTTGGGGCTTCTGTGAAGATCTGCCTTCTGGTTTCTCATGGCAACATCTGGATGCTCTCATCACAGTGTTGGGGCATTTTATCTAGGGTTCCTCCTTGGGTTTGGAGAAGTCACAGTGGGCAAGGCTGATAGCAGCAACCCTTACGTAATCAGTGTCAGAACTGCAGAATTCCGTACACTGCGACAAAGTCTCAAAAGCAGTAACACTTTTTTTTCCCTGTCATTGTGCTTACCCCTAGAGACATAGTAGACCAGTTTTAGCTTACATCTGAGAAAGGAAAACCCAAATTTGACACAAACTAAAGTGCTAAGGACATCACCTCAGAATCAATTCCAAGGAGTCACATGAAAAAAAAAAAAAATTCTCCCACATAAAAATGTTTGCCAACAGGAGAACACAGTGCAACAAGCTCTAAAAATGGCTTTTAAGACCTCTGGTGGGGCACAGTTACTACTGCCTTATGACTGATTAAAAGTACTTTCTGAACAATGAAACTTAAGAGCTCCTCCCCTTTAATTCGCATGGGAAGCTTGCTCAAAAGTCCAAACCCAATCAATTCTGAAGGGCTTTTCTTTTTCTGTAAGTGTACAAACAATGGGGAACAATGATTTTAAGAACATCCTTTTCCCAAAGTTTTGGCCATGACCATTTTTTCTTTTCACTTTCTTAGTTTGCTAAATTGGCTCTCCTCCACATGGCAGAGGTTCAAGATCTATTGTTATAACAATATCTCTATTATATAATCCCCTCCATTCAACCGTGGGAACACCATTCCAGGATGCCATTTCTACCCCTTACTCAAAACTACTGAAAATGCCTCAATTTTCAAAGAGATTCAAGAAAATGGGATGGGCCTTAGTTTTTTTTCTAATGTGTTTTTAAACCCATCTAGCAAAAAACTCTGTATCACATCATCTCGCTGGCTGAGGACAAGTGCGCACCCTTTAAGGCCCAGGAGATTGCCTGCTGATCACCTCCCACACTGGAGAGTCAAGAGGCTGGGGTGGACCTGTACCCCACTGTGGAGACCGTTGAGTCTCTAAAAAATTAAAGAGTCCAGGAAGAGAGATGAAGAGAAACAGGTAGGTACAACTGCTTCTTTTCTTCCACATGCTCACTGCACATTGTTGTTCAGGACGGAGGGATCAACCTGGGAGGAAGAAAAGAAAAAGAGTATTTTAGCTTGCGTAAGAAAAAACACAACAATCCAGTCCGGAAATCCTGAGAAGTTAACTTCCTATAAAAGGCTTAGGACAAATGTAGTGGTAAATGACAATTCTCACCTCAGAATAAGTAGGTGGTGGCATGAACCTGAACTCAGGAGCATACATAAAAATAGGGCTGTCTTGAGAACCATCTGTGTCCTCTAGCAGAGGAGTAGTGGGGCTCTCCAACCGGTGATCTTCAGCAATGCTATCCATATAGCAAGGAGGAGCTAGAGAGATAAAGCATGGAGACAATAAGAAGCCCAGCCAAGAAAAGCCAAACCACAATTTTACAAACCCACCCAGGCCAGAGGGGAAAAAAATATCATGTGTCTGGCTCACCTTCTAGGGTATCTGGGATGTTAAGGTCTACCCAACTCATCTCAGAGCTGGTTTGGCTGGCCATGCTGGACGTCCGGCTGCTGAGGCCTGACCTGCTGCCAATAACCAGGGGCAGGTCAAGAATGACTTTCTTGGAGCCAGGGACGCTAACGTAGATCTAGAAAGGAAGACATCAGTTTGTTAGGCTAGAAACCTGGAGAAACACCACTATCGTTTTGACAAATGAACAATTTCTCTCTCCAACCCCACCCATCCACTCACCAGTAAGAAGTATTCAACTCGCAGGATATCGCAGCCCAAGATAGAAGGCCTGATTTTCTGCACCCGAAGGCTCTTGCCACGCCATGATGCACAGGTTCCGGAGATAATATGATTGCCTCTGACTGATGACAACTTCTGCGTCAGCACCTTGGTTTGGCCATTGGCAAGATAAGTGTGGCGGGCTACAATGGCAGCTTTGGGGATCACGATGCGGGAACACGTATTTTCAAAATCAGCATGGATGTTAATCTCATCACCTGGCAATGAGAAAGATGAAAACTGATGCTCAGTGCAGTCCATGACTTTTAATCTGTTCCTGGCTCCTGCCCTTACTCCCAAACCCACAGTTCCTGTTTTAAGAGTCTCTCATTTTAAGCACTAGATTTTTACCTTCACAGAATCCTTTTCTGTCAATTCGTGCAGAGACAGACACCCGCCCATCAGGTATGAACATGCAGGAAACTTTCTTCTCCTTTTTAGCTGACACAGGTTCCTATGTAGAATGAAGTGGAAAAAGACGTTTTAAGAATCTCTAGAGATCCTTTCTCTGCTTCTCTTTCCACTGCTTAAAGTAGGTGGTTTTCTCTCCCACCTTGATGACTTAAGGACTTGATTCCCTGACAGGCTTCACTTTAATGCCCTAAAAACCTAACTACTTATCTCTGAAACCCAGAAGAATAAACTCTTAAAATGAATCTCACCAGTAAATCAGGAGTATTGACATCCACTAGATCCATCACTTCAAAGTTTCTCTTTGTCTCTTGAGTTGGCTGGCTGGGACGATCAAGAAAAGCTTTCACCCAGTAGTCCACACACCCATATTTTCCTTTGAAAGATGTTCCCAGAGGCCTTTATCAAGAAAAAGGAAACAATTTAAAAATGCTCTCCAAGAAGAGTAACTGATCAAAAGAGGGGAAGATTTTTACAGACAGATAAGATCACAGATGCATTTAATTCATAACCTACCCCTGAGGAAGCTCAAAGCCGAACTTGTATTCATATTTGTTTCCAGGTCTCAAAATCACCATTTCATTCTCACCTGAAGGGAGAGAAAAAGAAGCTTCTAGGTCTCTTGTTACACTTAAAATCCATCTGTGCAATAAGGAATTCTTGGGCAGCGTGCAAGAGTAATGCAGAACCCCTTATGTTCTTAAATGAGATACTGATGCATTCGCTGAGCAAAAAGTTGCAAAGCCCTGCAGTGCTGAAGGGCTCAACCTATCAACATCTCAAACAAGAAGCAAAGAACAAGCAATTTATTAAGACATAAAAACCTTTCAATAACTAAGTAAACATTTCTCAGGATCACCCGCAGAACACAGCACCCTGAGAAGTTGCACGAATCACCCTTTTTTGGGGGTGGGGTGGGGGTTTGCAAGTTAAAGCTAAAAAAGATAAAGAAGCCACACAAAATTCAAACCCCACAACCCGAGCAACTTAGGATCTACAGTGTGGGCTTTATCCGTATCAATTCTCTTCTTGAATCCGCTTTCAACCTCCAGCAAACAGTTGGGTCACTTACCAGCTGGTTGGTCGTCCAGGAGAAGCGTGTCTTCGTAGCGTAAGTAGTCCAACGTCTGCTTGCACTGCTGGGATCCCTGCATCCACAGGACTTTGGCCACTCCACAAGCCAGGATCCTGACAGCTTTGACTCGAGTGACTTCACACACTTCCACTATCACCCGGCCAGCCACCTTCTCCCCACTGCCGTACACCTTTTCGGGGTCGTTAAAGACTACCTCGAAAGACTTGATCTTCTTGAACATCACCATGTTGGGCTGGATTTGCTTAACAGTTAAAAGTGAGGACAAAACAAAACTCTCAAAGGACCCTTTGCTGTAAGTTAAAACTTTTTCACTTCTCAATTCTCTACTAAATTTTCAAAAACACGTCCACCTAAAAATGTAAGTCGCGAGTTATATCAAGAGATTGCAAGAGAAAAATAAGCTCTTTCTTTCTAACAGCTGGAGGAAAGCTCCGGCTCTCGGCGGGCAGGCTTAAAGCGTTCCACCTCAGAAGACGAAACGATAGTTTGCAACTGAGAGCCGGAAACTGCTTTATATAGTAGCCCGGCAGGCAGGTCCACGCGAGCGCTGGCCTGGAGGCTCGTGCTCCCCTCGTGCACAGCTCTCCCATTGGCTGCCCGCTCCTTGTTTACCAGGAGCCCTACCAATCAGCGAGGTCGCAGCAGCGCGTGGACACAGTGTGCTCCTGGCGGGGAAAATGGTTGTTGTGCTTCGCTGCGGGGCTGGGAGGAGGGGGCGGAGGGGCTATGGGGCGGCTTCCCATGTGCTCAAGCAAGGAATGCTTCGCTGACCCCAAAATCTATCCGAGGCCAGTGGTCTTAGAAGGGCGGGTGCGGATGCTTTTGGAGTGGGAGCTATATTTTGAGGTAAAAAGAAAATGTGCTTATGATGGAATTTCGTGCCTAACCTCAGCCAATGTAATTAATTTAGAGGCGACTGTTTATTCCCGGCTCACAAATCGCAAGTCGTGTGAAAAACAATCCCAGAGCTCCAAGAATACTTTAGGATGGGGCGGAGGACAGGGAGTGCAGTCGTTACTGTTGAGGAAGATCCTCTTTGTCCTTCTCTTGCCCCGCATCTCTCAAAAATCAACAAACAACCCCCTCCTTCTCCCCGCTCCCCCCATAAAAAAATCCCGGCTGTGTGGGAAGGAAAAGAGAACTTGTCACAAAATTTTAACCACTCTTCAGCGGCCACAGCAAAGCGAATATGTGGGACTGATTGGCCATCCCCCACTCCCTTTCTAGGCCCCTGAGCTGGAGGCTGGGGGCTCCGGTCCGTGTGCCTCTGCCCCTGCGTCCTCCACTCGGTTCTCTCTGTTCTCTGGACCGGTACAGTACGGGCGTGTCCACATCCTGCCGCTTATCCCGTCATCTCTTCAGTCCCTGATCTGCAGAGTTAGGGAACACTTTATGTTCTCCCAGTTACCTCATTATCTCTTCGTTAAAGTGTGTTCTTTGGGCTCTGAGTATCTCACTCCCTGCTTCTCCAGGAAAGTAACTAAAAAAAAAAAAAAAAGCTTCACTCTAGTCATCTCTTCCCTGAGTTATTTTAACTCTCTTGTCTTCGTCCCCTTTCCAACTTACTAAATCAGAGGTACACCTCTAAATCTGCTGCCCACACTCCTCACAGCCTTCAAGTTAGTTAAAAGGAAAGTTGTCATTCGTCAGAGGGAAAGTGCCAGGGAAAGATGGCCGTGTTTCTGTTTGAAGGAACCATTCTGCAGTCTTTGAAAAGTTTTTCCCCCTAAACTGTTTAGAAATAGGTAAGGAAGGGAAGAAAAGACAGAAGGATCGTTAGCACACTGTATGTTCAAGCTAAAAGAAACCCTGACTCTTCATCCTGTGTTATTTGGCTCTCTGTCAGATGGGTTTTTCCCTAGCTGGCCGTGAGGTGCCTTAGGAGCTGACTCCTGAGAAATTTTTCAGAGATGCAGTAAGAAAGACTTGTGTGCACAGATACAGGAATTCTTCTCTCTTTTCTTTGATTCCTGAGTTCCTCCCCATGGGTTGGAGAATCAGGAGATGATTACCTCATTTCTTGTGCTAGAAAGAGGAAGACAGTGTTCCCAAGATTGAGATGGGGAAGTAAACAAGAAGCATTAGAATATATAGAGATCCTACCCTCTTAGCAAGAAGATGGCTATTCACTGCTGTGAAGGATCCTTCTTACTTGCTCTTGCACACCCTAACTGGGTTGACACCCTAAGGCTAACAAGTTACAACCCAACTGCACTACTAAGCAAGCTCAAGAATCAGGCATCAAGACTACTGGAAAACACACACCCACAGGACCAACCCCCAGAACAAAAAGGGGAACAGAACATGTTGATCCTTAGGGTGTGTGGGTTTGAGGCGGCACCCTGTTTAAGAAAGTTAACCAATAAGGCCTGAGTTGTTTTTAGCTGGTCGACAATATTGGTTGAAGTAGGTAGAGTAGGAAAGGTGAGACTCTCACTAAAGTAATTTTAAAATGTTTAATTATAACTTCTGAGAGAGTTTTTAGGTTGATAGATATGGAAGTGTATGTAAATCTGAAACACCAAAATGTTGACAAATAAATACATACATAATGACAATATTATAAAACAGTGTGTGATGTGTAACTGCATAAATGTTGAGGGGCAGGAGGGGAGGAGAGGTGAGTGTGACAGACCAGAGTGGTATATATTTGGAACATCTTAGAGAAAGGGAAATGCCAGTATTTACTTGGGCACAGCTATGGAGTACTGACTTGCTTTTTTAAAAAAAAATCTTAATACCATTCTCTTTTGCTTTAAGTCCCTCTCTTGGGCTCCAGTTTCTTCTTTCCCGTTTTGCAAAACTTGGTGCAGACCACTTGTTTGCGCTGTTTTGTGCCTAGGTTCCCTTAAATGCCAGAAACCGATTTCACTTTGGCAGTTGCTGCCTACCAGGCCTGTAGCCAAGACATGTTCTGAAATGGAGTTGTCCTGGACAGAGTTGTTTACAACCTTTCACCTTATAACCTGGTATTCTGATAAAAACGTGCCTTCTGATTCTTTTTCTCAGTTCCTGTGCCAAAGAAGAAAAAAAGTTTACAAACTTCTGTCCTGAAAACAGAGTACAAACATTTGTGGGGTGCAAGGGAGGAAAACAGCAGGTCCAGTAAGGAACAGCAAAGGAGGGCTAAATCCAAGAGTTTTGCAGATTAGATCATCTTTACCTGTTCCTTCCCCACCCTCTTCAATCCCAGTATCAATAGGAAACCAAGCAGTGATTGTTGTTTGCTTTACAGGAGGTGGTTGAGCAAAGCCAAAGCTTCTAGTGAGAGAAGTGCCCTCTACTCTCAGTTCCAATCAAATACAAGGAGCTGGTTGCATTTCTCTTTTCGTTAACTTATGCTCTGATAAACATTTAGGACTCTAAAGACTCAAGGCCCCCTTTTTTGTCCTTTTAATCACTACTTTCATTTCCACTCTGAAAATTTCCCTTTTACTCTTATCCTTCCCATTTTCCTGTAGGGAATATTAATTTAGAGACAAATAAAGGTTTAAAAGAGAGTGTGGCATTTGAGGCTGATCAACTTTAGGTATTCCTCCAAGTCACTGAGCACCTGTAAGAGACCAGATCATTTACATAATTATCTCAGTAATATTTTATTTATAGATTCATCGTCACCTTGTTCTAGAAGGATTTAAGGTTAGATTATTTCATTTAATTCTCACAATAACTCTGTGACTCAGGGTTAAGTCAGGCTCAGAGGGTTGAGTAATTTGCCTGCAGTCACCGATTTGTAAGTAGAGCAAATCTTGAACCCAGGTCTGTCTGATCCAAAGTAGGTACTCTTGGGGACTTCCTTGGCAGCCCAGCCATTAAGTCTCCCTTCTTCCACTGCAGGGGGTGTGGGTTTAGACTCTGGTCAGGGACTAAGATGCCTTGAGTCTGGTGCGGCCAAAATAAATAAATTAACTAGGTACTCTTTCTAATGTGTTGTCCTGCTTCTCAGTGCTTTAACACATTGGTTCTTGTTTGATCTTCACTGTAAAGGGTTTAGGATAAGACTCATAAAATATTAAAGTTAAAGGGGACTCTACCAGTCATTTTTTTTTTAAAGAGAGGTACTTCCATAAAATATTAAAGGGGACTCTACCAGTCATTTTTTTTTTTTTTAAGAGAGATACTTCCTTATTTTAGTTAAGTAGACTTGCTCTTGGAGAAGGAAATGGCAACCCACTCCAGTGTTCTTGCCTGGAGAATTCCAGCGACAGGGGAGCCTGGTGGGCTGCCGTCTATGGGGTCACACAGAGTTGGACACGACTGAAGTGACTTAGCAGCAGCAGCAGACTTTCTCTAGGACGTATAGCTAGTAACTGGTGGAGCCACTCTCCAAAGTCAGGATCCTTAATACTTAATCTAGAGTCCTGTCTCTAGTTTGTTTTCTGAAGATTCTTGTTTCTCAGTTTAATTTTAATTATTAAAAAAAAAAAAAACAAACTTCATTTGAACAGATTGCTGGTTGCCTGGGGTAGGGAGTAGGTGAAATGGGTGAAGGGAGTCAAAAGGTATAAACTTAACAGTCATAAAATAAATGTCATAGAGATGTAATGCACAGCATGGTGATTATAGTTAATAATACTATATTGCCTATGTGAAAGTTGCTAAGAGAGTAGATCTTAAAAGTTCTCATCACGAGAAAAAAATCCTGTAATTATATATCATGACAGATGTTAACTAGGCTTATTGTGGTGATCATTTTGCAACATATCTAAATGTCAATCATTAGATTGTACACTTGAAACTAATATAGTGTTGTATGTCAATCATACCTCAATTTAAAAAACACTCATCTTGGGGCTTCCCTGGTGGTTCAGTGGGAAAGAATCAGCCTGCCAATGCTATAGACATGAGTTTGATCCCTGATCTGAGAAGATCCCACATGCTTTTCAGCAACTAAGCCTGTGGGCCACTGTTGAGCCTGTGTGCTAGAGCCCAGGAGCAGCAACTACTGAAGTCTGTATTCTGCAACAAAAGAAGCCACTCCAATAAGAAGTCTGAGCACTGCAACTAGCAAGTAGCCCCAACCTGCCTCGACTAAAGATAAGCCCCAGCAGTTTAGAAGACCCAGAACAGCCATTTAAAAAAAAAGAAACCATCTCATCTTGAAGTCCGTATTTTCTGTTTATTGGTGTCTCTATTTTTCTACCATGTTGAGGAAGGAATGAAGATCTGAGAGTTGTCCAACTTCAGGGAAAGATGGAGAGAGGAGGTGAATTAATTTGTTCAAAACTACTGCATACACCTTTAAGATATTTCTTAAGGTAGCCTTATGATATAAAAGAATTTTTTCCCTTTTCGTGCTATCACCCATGTTTTCTTTCGTTTACTGTCAAATTTCTTAAGAGAGTAACTTATACCAGCTTTATCTGTTGGCTAAATTTGTCCCTTTGTAGCCTGGCTTCTTCTGTCCCTGAAATGGTTTTCTTTAAGTTTCCAGAGGAAACCAGGGTGATTTTTTAGGCCATATTCCCCTTGACTTCTATATAATTTGAAAACTGCCATCTTTGTAAATTTAAATGTTCTTTTGGGCTTTATCCTTTTCTCCCTTGTCAGCAGTTCCTTTTTTCTCTGTCCCACTGAAAGCTTTTCTGCTTGGCTCTCTCCTTTTCTGTCTTCAGGATTTTCTCTTCAGTTTGCCCATCTGTACATCATTCATGGAAACCTCTAGCCTGTCTTGAAAGTTCTAGTTGGCATCTCAAACTCAACTTGTCTAGTATGGAATTCATAATCTTCCCCCTGTGCTGAAATTCACTTCTTACTCTTGTTTCTTTTAATGGGACCATTGTATGTTCCCCTAGATATCAAGGCATAAAATCTAAAAACTGTCTTCAATTCCTTCCTTTCTGACATTCCTCACATTCAGTCAATTGCCGAATTCTGAAGAGGCCATCATTCCATTGTTTTTCTAGAAGCTGTTATTTCTTACTCTACTGCCATCACTCTGATTCATACCCTTGTTATTAATACTTTTGCATTAATTATTTTTGATAGTTTTAAACTGATCTTTCTGCTGTAATCCATAAACCTCAACTAGATTAATCTTATACAGTTGTGTTCCTATCTGTTCTGTGATGCTCCCAAACCCTCTGCTTACTGAATCAAATTAAAATACTTCAACCTAGTATTTAAAGCCTTCACAAAGTGACCTCAACTAAACTTTCCAGTCTCATTTCCCACTACTTCCTCAGAAATTTACTCTACTCCTCAGCCAAACCCAAGTACACTGTGTTCCCCTAATATATCCTTCTCTGCATTTGCTTATACTTTTCTCTCTACCTGGAATGCCTGACTTTCCTCCCCATCTCTACTTTTTAAAATCCTACCCACTCTTCAGTAGACAGCCAAATAACTTTTCCTCTATGAAACCTTTCCTGATTCCCAAATCCCCTTATCTCTCACCTTATAACCAAATAGAATTCCATTCTCTTTGAATACTCCATTCCATATTTTTAAAATATTTCTCATATGGAACTTACATGTAAAGTTTCTTTTCTGTCCTATGGAATGAATTCCTAGACAGCAGGATCTGTGTCCTTTTAAATATTTTTATTCTTCATAGCATCTAGAAGAGTACATTTCATAGAGAAAATATGTTATTAAATATAAATTGAATTGATAGATTGGGATATGTCTGTGCAATAGAATATGCCACTAATTCAGAACCTAGTGCTGTTTCTTATCAACAATAAGAAACCTAATCTCGGTTCCTTCTGCTACACTTGAACATAACCAGTCCCTTTTCCTCAAAGCCTATGGCCCAGTTACGTATAGAGCAAGGATAGTGAGGCGGTGAGAGGTGATGGTTTGTTTTCCTGTGAGGGAAAGTTGGACTGTACTGATGTTTATAAATATGAGGGAGATGGGACATTTTGTGCTTAACCCAACTTCCCTTTTTCTGAGAAGTTCTTTCTTACACAATTCTGTAATCCAGTTGGCTCAGCCCTGCCACCCAGTGGATAAGGTACTATCGAGCTCCTCTGCTTCACTGACTATGCTAAAGTCTTTGACTGTGTATGGATCATGACAAACTGTAGAATTCTTTTTTTTTTTTTTTGGCCTTGCTGTGTGGCATGTAGGATCTTAGTTCCCTGACCAGGGATTGAACCTGCATCCCTTGCATTGGAAGCACAGAGTCTTAACCACTTCACTGCCAGGGAAGTCCCACAAACTGTAGAATTTTTAAAGAGATAGGAATACCAGACCAGCTTACCTGCCTCCTGAGAAACCTGTATGCAGGTCAAGAAGCAACAGTTAAAACCAGACATGGAACAACGGACTGGTTCCAAATTGGGAAAGGAGTACGTCAAGGCTGTATATTGTCATCCTGGTTATTTAATCTTATACGCGGAGAACCTCATGAGAAATCCCGGGCTGGATGAAGCACAAGCCAGAATCAAGATTGCTGGGAGAAATATCAACAACCTCAGATATGCAAATGACACCACCTTATGGCAGAAAGCAGAAGGAACTAAAGAGCCTCTTGAGGAAGGTGAAAGAGGTGAGTGAAAAAGCTGTCTTAAAATTCAGCATTCAAAAAACTAGGATCATGGTATGTGGTCCCATCACTTCATGGCAAATAGATGGGGAAACGGTGGAAACAGTGACAGACTATTTTCTTGGGCTCCAGAATCACTGCAGATGGTGACTGCAGCCATAAATTTAAAAGAGGCTTGCTCCTTGGAAGCAAAGCTATGACAAACCTAGGCGGCATAGAATTGAAATGATGCTTTTGAACTGTGGTGCTGGAGAAGACTCTTGAGAGTCCCTTGGACTACAAGGAGATCAAACCAGTCAATCCTAAAGGAAATGAATCCTGAATATTCATTGGAAGGACTCATGCTGAAGCTCCAATACTTTGGCTACCTGATGCAAAGAGCTGACTTATTAGAAAAGACCCTGATGCTGGGAAAAATTGAAGGCAGGAGGAGGAGGGGACGACAGAGGACAAGGTGGTTGGATGGCATCACTGACTCAGTGACATGAGATTGAGCAAACTCTGGGAGATGGCAAAGGACAGGGAAGCCTGGTGCTGTAGTCCATGGGGTCTCAAAGAGTTGGACACCACTGAGCGAACTGAACAACAACAACAAAATCGAGATCCTTAGTCCACACAGAAGCGTTTCTGAGACCAGAAACTTGACCAGACGGCTCCCCTGAGTGAGGAAGATGATTTTTTGATTTCGAGAAGAAGGAGCAGAGGAAGGTGTTTATGACTGAAAGGAAGGGATTACATATTAAAACAGTTTGCTGCTTTTCATCCATTTCAGAGAACTTTCTGTGTTAATGCATTTTAAAGCGTACATAGAGCTAAATATACATGTGCGTTATAAAGCAGTTACACAAACATTTGATTCTCACCAGATAGGCAGATATTTTTGCAGAAAGGAATATTGCAATATAGAGAACTCAAGAGGCTTGCTTAATTCACAGAACTAGGATGAAATTCATCTAATTTATGGTTTGAAAATCTTGCCACTAGCACATCTCTGATCCTTTAAAAAAAAAAAGTCACCTCCTTTGTAAAGATTTCTCTGATTTCTACAAGCAGATTTGTCACTTTCTTTGTATTCTCAATAGCATATTGGATGTATTTCTCTATATTATAAATGTTAATCATATATCTGTTTATTTGTTCCTCCCTACTAAACTGAGTTCCCCTAAGATAGGAGCCATGTTGTCTTATGGCCTGGCATAGTTTAGGTGTTCCAAAAATTCTAAATAAGGGTCAAAGTCAATCCATAGGATTATTTTAGCCTGATCAGCTAATATGACACATATTTAGCCCATCCCATTGCCCATCCTTCTGGTTTTGGTTTCTTCTCCAGCACTGATGGTATTCTCCCTGTAGGCTTGGTGGTGGTAGATGCAGGGCAGTGACCTCCATTAAGAGAAAATTAAACCTTGGCAGAACATTTTCAGTTTCAGGCACTATACTTTCAGCAAAGGACTTTTTGATTCTTTGCCGGAGTGAGGTGGGGTTGGAAGGCAGGATGAAAGACTGATTAATTTTTTTAAAAATTCAACTGAACTAGTTCCTCATAGGTAGAAGTAGAAGAGTGCTGTATCAAAGACCGATCACACAGTTTTTATTGGGCCTTTGTTGCTGTGCAAGGGCTTTCTCTAGTTGTGGAAAGCAGGGACCACTCTTCATTGAAGTGCACAGGCTTCTCATTACCTTGGTTTCTCTTGTTTTAGAGCACGGCGTCTAGGCATATGGGCTTCAGTTGTTGTGGCTTGTGGGCTCTACAGTGCAGACCCACAGGCTTAGTTGCTCTGAGGCTTGTGGAGTCTTCCCAGACCAGGGATGGAACTTGTGTCCCCTGCATTGGCAGGTGGATTCTTATCTGCTATACCACCAGGGAAGTCCACAAAACCCTTGATATTCAAAAGATTGGTTCTTTTGGAACCAGTAGCAAAGAATGATTCCACAGTAACCCTGCAGTAGAGGCAGAATCCAATTATATTTCTTGATTTCTCTTTCACTTTCTCAAAGCCCACCCTCCAAGCACACACAGATTATATCTCAGGAAACACATGTGACTTATTTCTTCCTAATAACTATTAGGAGGATGATGAATAATTTGGTTTGGGAGTAGGCAGAAAAACTGAGGAAGGCCTATTATTTTCTAATGTTCTGTCTTCCTTCCTTTCCTTAGTGCTGCTGCAGTTTCTTGGCACTGATTTGGAGAACCTGCAATTACTGGACCATGGAAATTATCTCTGCTTCCTTGAGAAGAAATGTGGGAAGGAACTTGCCATGAAGTATACAAGATAAGGTGAAGTGGGTAGGAAGGGGGTTGGGTGGGTTTGAAAAATGATGGAGGTGTCCACAAGTATAAGAAGTTAAGGGGAAATACTCAGGACTGGCCAAGGTAGAAATGCAGTCTCTTTTTTAAAATCAAAATAATGTAATATAACTTAGTCAAAAATCCCATAATTTTAATTCTTACACAAAAAAGCAGCGGTTCTCAGTTCACTCTAATTATTTTTCTTTCAATTATTTCAACTTTTTCATCTGGTATTTACTTCATATTTCTTTTTTATGAATTAATTAATTAATAATTGATTTTTTAATTTTGGCTGTGCTGGATCTTCGTTGCTGCAGGGCTTTCTCTAGCTGCATTGCACCGACTTCTTGGTGCAGTGGCTTCTCTTGTTGTGGAGCACAGGCTCTAGGTGCACAGGTTTCAGTAGTTGGGGTGCACAGGCTTAGTTGTTGCTTGGCATGTGGGATCTTCCCAGACCAGAGGTCGAACCAGTGTCCGCTGCATTGCAAGGCAGATTCTTAACCACTGGACCACTAGGGAAGCCTCTCATATTTCTAAACTATATATTTCTTCTTTTATTTCTTAATTTATAAATAATTGACATGAATTTTAGCAAACTCTGGGAGAGAGTGAAGGACAGGGAAGCTTGGCGTGCTGCAGTCCACGGGGTCAGTCGCTCAGTCATGTCCAACTCTTTGCGACCCTTGGTCTGTAGCCCCCAGGCTCCTCTGTCCATAGGAGTCTCCAGGCAAGAATACTGGAGTGCATAACCATTCCCTTCTCCAGGGGATCTTACCCACCCAGGGAGAGAACCCGAATCTCCTGCGTTGCATGCACATTCTTTACCATCTGAGTCACCAGGGCAGCCCAATATTAGACATATCATACTCTCTTTTTGCTACAGTATTTGAAATTTTAAGTGTCTTACACCATACTCCCTATCCCTACCTTCCCATTCCTCCTACCTCATCCTCCTGATAGAGTTATATCACAATTTTGGCCAAATCAGTAGTCAATATTTACATTATTATCACTATTGCTGTTGTTTAGTCACTAAGTGTCCAATTCTTTGTGACCCCACAGACTGTAGCACGCCAGGCTTCCCTATCCTTTGCTATCTCCCAGAGTTTGCTTAAATTCACGTCCATTGAGTTGGTGATGTTATCTAACTATTTCATCCTCTGCTGCCCTCTTCTCCTTTTGCCTTGAATCTTTCCCAGCATCAAGATCTTTTCCAGTGAGTTGGCTCTTTGCATCAGGTGGCTGAAGTATTAGGGCTTCACCATCAGTCCTTGCAATAAATATTCAGGGTGGATTTTCTTTAGGATTTACTGGCTTGGTCTCCTTGCAGTCCAAGGGACTCCCAAGAGTCTTCCCCGGCACCACAATTCAATTATGACTATATTAATTATATATTATCACTATAAATAACATCAATTGTGGAGTCAAGTAGTATATTTTGATTGTTTCATGTCTTGAACAACCCTTTGTTTGTTATGAACCGATAATTACTTAAGCAATTTATTTAGTTTGTTATGCATCTACCTTTAGTTTATTTATTTATTTATTTTTTTAATTGGAGGGTAATTGCTTTATAGTGTTGTGTTGGTTTCTGCCGACAGCAACGTGAATCAGCCGTAAGTATATACATATGTCCACTCCCTCTTGAACCTGCCTCCCTTAAGTTTATTTCTGAAATGCCAATTCTGTCAAATACTTATTAATATTTTCTCTCATTTAGTCAACATATTAGACAATCTAAGAAATTAATTTTCTTTCTCCTGAAGACTTGCTCCATCCCCACTGGGTAATTCTTTTTAGTCATCAGCGCCATCTGCTGACTGTTAGTGGAGTGGAAAGACAAAAATGAAGCACCAGGTTGTTTTTAAACCAGAAAATGTCCTTTCCATGATCTCTGACCTTGAGAATCTGGAGGAGGGAATATGGTCCTTATGATAGAAGAGAGAGTATAAAATATTTAAATATTCTCTTTCCTTCTTTTTTTTTTGATGTGAACCATTTTTATTTTTTACTTATTTTTTATGTGAACCGTTTTTAAAGTCTCTATTGGATTTGTTACAATATTGCTTCTGTTTTATGTTTTGTTGTTACAGTATTGCTTCTGTTTTATAGTGTTTTGGCCCCAAGGGATATAGAATTTTTGTTCCCAGATCAGGGATCAAACCCACACCCCCTGAACTGGAAGGCGAAGTCGTAACCACTGGACCAGCAGGGAAGTCCCTAAATGCTCTCTTTCTTTGCCTTGTCATCCTCTTCTTTCCTGTGTTTTCCTAGAAGGAAATTCTGTTATAATCTTCCTTTTCATACAATGGTCTTTCCTTTGACTGACCCACCAAAGGAAGAGGGAAAGGTCGGCTACCTATTTATTTTACTTACACGTTTATTAGATGTACTAATGTTTGATAAACTGCACATATTTGAAGTGTATAGTTTCATGATTTTTGAAATCATTGCCACAATCAAGATAACGAACATTCTACTCCAATTTCCTCCTGTGTCTTTGTAAACCATCCCTCTCTCCCTCCCCTGACCATCCACAGGCAACCACTGATCTTTTTTCTGTCAGTATATATTGGTTTACACTTTTTATAATTTTATACAAATGAAAACATACAGTATGTACTCTTTTTTTGTTGTTGTTTGGCTTCTTTCGCTTACATTCTTATTTTGAGATTCATAATATTATTGTGTGTATCAGTAGTTTATTTCACTTTATTGCTGAGTGGTATTGTATACAAGTCTTTATCCTTTCTCTTGGATAAATACTTAGAGGTGGACTATTTAGAGTGTATGGTAAGTATATGCTTAACTTGTGAAGAAACTGCCAAAAATTTTACAAAGTAGTAGTACTAATTTACATTCTCTCCAATAGCATGTCAGAGCTTCACAATTTGCCAACACTTGATATGATCAGTCTTTTTAATTTGAACCATTCCAGTGGTTATGTAGCGTTTTCTCCTTGTTTTTCAAATTCGATTTGCATTTCCCTGATGAGTAATGATGTTGAGCATCTTTTCATGTGCTTATTTTGAACTACTCACTTTTAAATACTCCATTGATAATAGAGTTAACCCTAAGTTTGGGCAAATGAAGCAAATGACAGGGGCCATAAAAGAATCTCACCCCCCAGTTGGCTGTGAAATTCTTCTTAACCTACTTGAAATTCCCACAAGGGAATTTTGAGGGATGAAGTTATGTACTCTTTTGAGTTAACCAATATAAGGAGCAGTTTCTCAAAAAGATGTTTTGCATTAAAATGCCTAAGTTATCTGTAAGTGAAAACAGCAATGGATACGTTTCCTCTAATTTTCTTCCATTAAAACAGATTGTTTTCTGGATTAGCTAAGTGTCTTAGTTGCATTCGACTCTATGCAACCCCATGGACTGTAACCCACCAGGCGCCTCTGTCCATGGAATTCTCCAGGCAAGAATACTGGAGTGGGTTGCCATTTCCTCCTCCAGGGCATCTTCCCAACTCAGGGATTGAACCCTTATCTTACAGGCAGATTCTTTACCATCTGAGCCACCAGGGAAGCAGGTCATCTTTAAAAGCAAAGAGACTGTGCTTTTGGGAATGGCAGAGTGGCTGCGGTCTTTAGAGAAGATAGTGAGTCAGGAATAGAAGATAAAGAATTGCGAAAGAAATTTAAAATAGCAGACCAAAAGGACGCTCTGTCTGGTAAGCACTGGCTGGTGTGTATGTGTGTCCTGGGAGTTAGGTTAGATGGGTGAAACTGAGAGAAGAGGGAGGAGTAGAGCACTGTTACTTTAGAACATCCAGGGCTAGAACAGCTTCTATTTTCTTTTCTTCTCCAAATTAGATTCCTTCTCTTTGGGGCTTCCCCCTACTTTCCAGCTCTCCCTTTTGGGTTTCATATGACAAAAGAAGAAAATAGTTTTTGTGATGGCAGCCACTGCCTGCAGCTCCCTTTCCCTGCCTCGTCCACAACTAAAACCTTCAATGGCTGTTTCCTTGACAGGACAGTATAGTGTTGAGATTAAGTTAAGTCTCCGAAGCCAAATTCTCTGGGCTCAGTTTCTAGCTCTACCATTTGTAAGCTGCGTTAGCGTGGAAAAATTGCTTAGTCTTCCTGTACCTCATTTGCCTTATATAACAATAGAGATAAGAAAGTTACCTTCCTTAGAGAGTTGTGAGTATTAGATGAATTAATAACTTTAAGTTGTTTAGAAAATGGCCTGGCAGGTTTTAAGCTCTCAATAACTGTTAGCTGTTAATTGAATTTAAACTCCTTGGCCCCACTTTCAAGGCACTTCATAATCTGGCATCTATCCATCTAGCCCTTACTTCTCGTCTACTTCATTTGAGTTTTGCTGGTTTATTCACTGAATCGTGAATCTGTGAATGTCTAGATGGTTTCTCCTGCCTGGAAGATCCTTAATTCAAATCCAATCTTACCCAGTCTTCAAAGATCACTTCAGATCTCATCTACTCTATTACCTCTTATTATTTATTATTTCTTGATTCTTCTCAATCATCTTCCCATTTGAAGTCATAGTATTATGGAATTTAGTGAATAATTACACACTCATCACTCCTTCATGTAAGTCAGTTTGTCTCCCTAATAGCCTGTAAACTTCCTGAAGGCAGAACAATATCTCCCGCTTTTGAGCCCTCTTTTGGTGGAGTGAACACATTGACTTTATGCCATCTTAAGCGTCTGTAAAGAGATTCAACATAGACAACAATGTGAAGACTCCATAGCTTTAATATCAGATTAGTTAGGATTGGGGATGATAGCTTCTTTCCTACCTGTGTCATTCTCCAAAGACAGAGAGTCCCTTCACCAAAAATCCAAACAACTCCCACTTCATTTATGAACCAAGAAAGCAGAACACGTCTTACCCACATTATACTTATCAAATAGATTCTTTTCCTCATCATTTCCTCATCTTTCTACCTTCCAAGAGAAAATATCATTCGATTTTGAGTTTTTGATGGGTAATGATCATGTCTTCCTCTTTTAGTTCTTATCTATTAAAAGTCTCAACCCTTAAGTTTTCTACTGATCCTCAGGACTCCATAACCTCTAAGCTTGTAGGGGTGATTTCAGGAGGAGATGGACTAGAACAATTTACTTCCTATTAACAAGACTGGGAAAATTAGTGAAGAGCCCCTACTGAAGTCTGGAATGCAAAACCTTGCCCAAAATCCTTATTCTGTGATCATTTCAACCCTAGACTGCAGCCTTCTCTCACTCTGGAAAAAATGTTATTGTTTCATGTGTTTCTTACCCTCATCGTTTCCCTTCAGTGTTTCTTATGTTCTCCCTTGCCAATCTCTATCCGCAAATCACTTCTAGACCCATCATGATTACTGAATGCTGGCCTGGTTACTGAATGCAAAGCCACAGAACAAAGAGCCCAGAAAGAAGTGGAGGTGGGAGGGTTGCTGAGGAAAGAGGAACCCCAGCATCTGAGGGGAAGAGGTGTAGTTTTTCCAAGTCTGGCAGGAAGGCTCGGGCATCCTCCAGAGCTGCCTGAGCTGCTACAGTAAAGTTAGGGTCACCGGAGATTAAAACATCAAAGACACAGGAATGAAAGTAAGCGTCTTCAACCGGCAGCCCTTCCTTGCACAGCTGTCTGGCAGTATCCATGGTTATAGTTCCCCGACGACTGCGCACTGAGCGTGAGAGTCGCTGACTTGGAGGGCATCCCCCAACACATAGCTGCAGGTCCTGCTCAGCTGAGAAGGCCCTGGCCACATCCTCTGCTACTCTGATGGAAAAGGAGAGCTGCCCAGCTGTCTGCCGAATGATTATAGTTGTGCCAATGTAGGCAGCTCGGATCTCCACATGGCTCCCAGGGTTAGCGGTTCGAATGGACAAACTTGAGCCCCCAGGTCGATCACCTCCATTGATAGAACCATCTTCAAAGGCTGCGGGAAGGTTGTCCACTTCAGCCTGGTAGACCTTCTGATCAATGCATTCCTGCATGTTCTTAAATATAATGGTGAGCTGTAAGGGCAAGAGGGAAAACAGTTTATTTGGGGCTCAGTGCAACCCTCCCCCCTTCCATCAACCAGGCTGCATTATTGTACATAGTCAGGGATCTAATCCCAGCAGAGATGCAAGGCCTATCACGGTCCTCACTCCTTGATCCTGTCTTTATGTTCCAATACTGTTTCATCCCTGCTCCATCCCTTTCCTCCCTGTTTGGGCTCAACCTCAACTGCTCCCATAGGAGAAGGAAAAGTTTCCTTTCTGTAACTCCTCAACCCAGGGCTTCTCAACTTTCCTCTCCCCGGCTCTTTTCTGCATTGGAGTGGAATTCCCACGGAGGGAAAGTGATTTACAGGAGCAAGTGTTCGGTAGGAGGGAGTGATTCAAGATGTGGGAGTGGTTGAGGAGGAAAGGAAATAGAGCTGCACTGTGAAAACTAGTGAGGTTGGCATGGAAGTGGAACCCTGGGGTGACCGTGGAGGAGCAGTTGAGTCCCTGACCTTCCGGGTGGTGGTGGCGTTGGCCCCCAATGCCACGGGGGAGCTGGTGGCCTGGACAAAGAGGAAGTCATTATCCAGCAAGGGCCAAGCTCCTTGGACACGGCACGTGTGAAAGTGGTGATGGAAGGTGCGCACGTGAGGGTCCCCGAAGGAGGCGCAGTGCAAGAAGCCTGGGGGTTGTCGGTGCAGCCGGGAAAACCGGCCTTCATAATCACAGGGGTCCGGGGCTGGGGAGCCAGAGGCGCGGATCGGGCCTGCGCCTGGAAAGACGGGGCCCCGGGGTGGGGGAGGGGCCGTGGGGCCCTGCCGGGAGCAGTTGTGCTGAATCATCAGGTCTTCGATGCCGTGCACAGCAGAATGGAAGGCGAGGTCCCCGCGGCAGGTGCGGGCCGTGCGCCGAGTGCAGAGCGCGTAGGAGCGGAGGGCTCGGCAGAGGCCGCTGGAGCCCACCCCTCCACCCCGGCCTCCTCCTCGAAGGGATCCTGGTGAACCCCCACCTCTAAGGCTCAGAGTGGAAGATACATACTCAGCATTGCAGCGGAGGATCTTGCATTGAGAATAAGCTGAGGGCGGAAGGGAGAGAGGAGTGTGAGCTGGTCCCCCGATCCCCGCTCAACCTCAACCGTAATTCTCCCAGGTCTCATGGAGGGATAGCAGCGGATCCTAAAACCCAACTGAGAGCCTCCCCCAATTCCCAGTCCCCAGCCGCCAGCCCCCAGCTTCCTAATCTTGTCCTCATTCAGTCTTGCTAAAGATGGGTAAGCCCTGCTAGATCCACAGCTAGATCCTGCTAGATCCACAGCTCTTCTGCCTGTGGATCAAGGGCTTTCCCAGTGCCCTTCCCCAAGGTGAATAAATGGTGAATAAAATATACCTATCTGAGAGTGGGGCGAGTGACTGGGACCCCTAAGCACCCATCTCATCTCATTCACCCAAGCTCACATGCCCACCCCTACATAGCAGCCTAGATCCCCCCTAGATCCCCCAAAGCCTTACCTAACCCTTCCTTACCATGTCCACAGAGGAGCAGCAGGAGAGTGAGAATGCTTAGAGTTGGGGGACTGCCATGGGGGGACCAGGGACTAGGGGACTGGCCTGGATCCCCCATACCTATCCAGCCAGGTCCCCCCAGGTTCCGGTTCTTTCCAGCTGATGACCCTCCTACCTAGTGAATTTTGACCGGACGTCCTGTAAGGGACTGAAAAAAGAAATGTGGCTGGGCATGGGGAAGAGAAGAGTTGAAGATTGTTCAGAATGATGTGAAGAGAATCTGAGAAGATCAAGAAAAGAATGAGCTAACTGGAGTTTAGGGGAAATGGGGCTCCCTGAACTAAACACGAGGCTATTAAGCCTCTGTGCCCTGCTTTTGTGACCACTTTCAGGCCCCTTATGCAATACCCCTAGGTGGGGGTGGAAGAAAGGTTGAGTGGACTCGGGGGGCAGAGTCCACTGTATTGCCCCATTCTGAGCTACCAAACAGCAGAAATGTCAAAAAGAGGAATCATGTGGATAGATCAGATCTCAGTCATACCAGTGGGCTCCCCAACAGAATTAGGATCTGAAAATACATCAGAGACTACCTTTTATTTGCCCTTCCCCATCATGAGGGGCCACCCTCCAGAGGTCATTCATTGATTTTCCTCCTTTGTGTCAGAATTTTCAGTAAGGAGGAGTAAGGGTGGGATACACATCCCATCTCTGGAATCAGTATTCAAATGAAAAGGGAACCAGTCTCTTTCATCTACTGTAGAGAGCTAAAATTATCCCTCTGTCTCATGGAACAATGGATGCAAACCAAGCATGCAAATCAATATTTGTTTGTTATGAGTCAACATTTCTTCTTCATGAGTCAACATTTCTTCAAATCTGACTGAAGAACCACCCTTTCCATTGATCTTACCTTTCCATCCATCTTAACTTTGCAAGTTTGGAAGTCAATCTTTTGATGAGGACAAGACTTGGGGAAGGGCTAACTCCCTCTTGCCAAACTACTCTCTCTGGAGTTAAGGATATGATTGAGGGAGAGTCATGCAGGAGGGAGAACATGATGATGGGACTAGAGTTGTAGGGAGAAATCATTTACAACAAGGAGTAAGCCTCACCCTTGGAAGCCCAATGTGAAGGGCCCTGATAAATAGGAACAAGATAGAGGGTATCAGTCTAATCATCTGAAGCTAAATTTGGCCTTGGTGAGAAAACCACAGAATAGGAGGTGTAGGAAACTTGTACTAAAGAAGGAGACTTCATCAGAAGTCTTGAGGTAACAGGAGGAGAGAGCTAAGACTCCCAGAGGAGAGATGGAGATTTAAACTTCTAGTGGCCAGAGGCCAGAAAGCTTAAGACAGAAGGAGAAATGGAGACGGGGGCACCTTGGTATGGAAAAGATCCTAGATTTGCACCAGAGACATCCAAGTTTATGTCATAATTTTATGAGATTCTAATTTCAATTTAGAAGCTTTTTAAAGGAATTGCAATTAATTTTGACTTACTGTTTCCAGAGGTCAAACATTAGTCTGATATCCAATTCTCCAGCCATGACTGTCTACTGTATCAGTCAGCTCCAGCCAGGGGATCCCCCGTCTCTTTCTCCATGTCTCCCCTAGGTCCCCAGACAGGCTGCAGTCTCACTGAGGTCAGGGAACCAGAGAAGGTCTGGTGTGGGGGGAAGGGGGACTAGATGGCTGCCCGGAGTACTGGACAGCTGAGCGGGGGAGGGAGGTGGCTACTGAGTTGACTGTTTTAAAAATAGCTAAGTCCAAAATTCCAGGAGTGTTGATGGGGGTAGGGTGTTGGAGTGTTGGCGAGAGGGTGGGGAGGGTGGAGAGGGTAGGAGGATTAGAAAGAATATGGAGTATAGGGTGCCAAGTGGCAGAGAAGGGATAGAAATATGACCAGCAAATCAGTTATCCAGTTTGAGCTTACATGATTCTAGTCACTGCCTACTCCAAGCAGCTCTCCAGCACTGTCAATAATTTAAAAGCCCTCTGGCCTTTAAAAATTAGAGTGGACAATTGTATACCTTTAGCTCAGCACCCTCATCCCTGCCATATTGAATATTGCATTTAGTTTCTACAGAACATATTAGGAGATAGCTGACTTTAAATAAGGTCCATAGCAGAGGTAGTTCACAGCCCCTCCCCCATCTTTGTAGAGTATTTCAGAAGGACTTAAAAAGCCAGCTGTCTAGAGAAGAAATCTGAGCTCTGAGTGGTTTAGGATGAGTATTTGTTTCAGTCTACCAGCTCAGATCCTCTCAGCTGTCTATTCCCCAACTGCCTCCATTTTCATTACCTTATTTATATAGCAGCTCCTCTTTGCAGGTATACACACAAACACATAAGCTTCTGAGTTGCTGAGGGAGGAGGCTAGCAAAGTCAATGAGGGAAAGAAGGAATGGGGATACAATTTTTTGAAGGGGAGAGGAACTTGGAGAGATAAAGTGAGAGAAAAAGAGATTCAGAAAGATACTTTGGTGGAGTAACATAATCTTATGACCTTTTAAGAGATTGCAAGCAAGGAGTTTAGCCACGTTGTATTTTTGCAGCCATAGGCATCGGGGATCATCATTTCTTAGTACTTCCCAAGTGAAATTAACACAAGGACTGATTTCAAATAGTGTCACTAAAGCACAAGCACTAATTTGCTCTACATTTAATTCAGAATCCAGAAGTCCACAGAATACTCTTCTCTTTTTTATACATACAGATCTGAAAATTTTTTTCTCTCTACCACATAAAGCCATATCACAAGGGTTTTTATTACAGAAATGTAAAATGACTCCACCCAAACTATCCAAGTGATTTAAAAACAATAATTTGACTGTGACATCCCAAGTGGTATATACTTTTAAGGACAAAAAGAAGTGCAAAGATATTTTAAGTAGTCATATTATTGGTGGTAAAATTGGTATAGTTATTCTGAAAGTATTCTAGGTGCTGTTGTCGTTCAGTCGCTAAGTTGTGTCTTACTCTTTGTGACCGCACGGACTGCAGAATGCCAGGCTTCCCTGTCCTTCAGTATCTCCTGGAGTTTGCTCAACTTTGTGTCCATTGAGTCGGTGTTGCTATCTAACCATCTCATCCTCTGCTGCGTACTCTTCTTTTGCCTTCAGTCTTTTCCCAGCATCAGGGTCTTTTCCAACGAGTCAGCTCTTCACATCAGGTGGCCCAAGTATTGGAGCTTCAGCTTCAGTATCAGACCTTCCAATGAACATTCAGAGTTGATTTCCTTTAGGATGGACTGGTTTGATTTCCTTGCAGTCCAGGGGACTTTTAAGAGCCTTCTGCAGCACCACAATTCGAAAGTATCAATTCTTCACTGCTCAGCCTTCTTTATGGTCCAGTTCTCACATCTGTACATGAATACTAGAAATACCATAGCTTTGACTATAGAGACTTTCGTTGGCAAAATTATGTCTTTGCTTTTTAATACACTGTCTAGGTTTGTCATATCTTTCCTTCCAGGGACCAAGCATCTTTTAATTTCATGGCTGCAGTTACCATCCACGGTGATTTTTAGAGCCCAAGAAAATAAAATCTGCCACTGCTTCCACTTTTTCCCCTTCTATTCCACTATTTTCCACTATTTCCACTTTTTCCCCTTCTTTTTCCCCACTTTTTCACTTCCCATGATGTGATGGGACTGGATGCCATGATCTTAGTTTTTTGGATGCTGAGTTTTAAGCCAGCTTTTTCACTCTCCTCTTTCACCCTCATCAAGAGGCTCTTTAGTTCCTCTTTGCTTTCTGCCAGTGGTATCATCTCCATATGTGAGGTTGTTGATATTTCTCTGGGCAGTCTTGATTCCAGCTTGTGATTCATCCAAACCAGCATTTCGCATGATGTACTCTGCATAGAAGTTAAATATGCAGGGTGACATTACACAGCTTTGTTGTATTCTTTTCCCAGTTTTGAACCAGCCAGTTGTTTCATGTAAGGTTCTAACTGTTGCTTCTAGAGCTGCATACAGATTTTTCAGGACACAGGTAAGGTGGTCAGGTATTTCCTTCCCTTTAAGAATTTCCCACATTTTGTTGTGATCCACATAAAGACTTTCATGTAGTCAATGAAGCAGAAGATTTTCTGGAATTCCTTTGCTTTCTCTATTATCCACTGAATGCTGACAATCTGATATCTGGTTCCTCTGCCTTTTCTAAACTCAGCTTGTATATCTGAAAGTTCTCAATTCAAGTACTTCTGAAGCCTAGCTTGAAGGATTTTGAGCATAACCTTACTAGCATGCTAAATGAGTGCAATTGTCTGGTAGTTTGAACATTCTTTGGCACTGCCCTTCTTTGGAATTGGAATGAAAACTGACCTTTCCCAGTCCTGTGGCCACTGCTGAGTTTCTAAATTTGCTGACATATTGAGTACAGCACTTTAATAGCATCATCTTTTCAGATTTAAAATAGCTCAGCTGGAATTCCATCACCTCCACTGGCTATAACAAGAGAAATTAGAAAATATTTGTAATAGAATAAAAATGAAAAGAGAATTTGCAAGAATTTGTTGCACTCCCTTAGGCCCACTTGACTTCACACTCCAGGATGTCTGGCTGTAGGTGAGTGATCACACCATCATGGTAATGTGGGTCATTAAGACCTTTTTTGTATAGTTCTTCTGTGTATTCTTGCCACATCTTCTTAATGTCTTCTGCCTCTGTTAGATCCCTACTGTTTCTGTCTTTTATCATGCCCATCCTTGCATGAAATGTTCCTTTGATATCTCCAATTTTCTTGAAGAGATCTTACCCTTTTTATTGTTTTCCTCTACTTTGCATTGTTCATTTAAGAAGGTCTTCTTATCTCTCCTTCCTATCTCTGCAACTCTGCATTCAGTTGGGTATATCTTTCCCTTTCTCCCTTGCTTTTCCCTTCTCTTCTTTCCTCAGCTATTTGTAAAACCTCCTCAATCACTTAGCCTTCTTGTATTTCTTTTTCTTTGGGATGGTTTTGGTCACTGCCTCCTGTACAATGTCATGAGCCTCTGTCCATAGTTCTTCAGGCAGTCTGTCTTCCAGATCTAATCCCTTGAATCTATTTGTCACCTCTACCATACAATCATAAGGGATTGGCCTTATGGCCTAGTAAGTTTTCCCTAGCTTCTTCAAATTAAGTCTGAATTTTGCAATAAGGAGCTAATGATCTGAGCCACAGTCAGTTCCAAATCTTGTTTTTGCTGACTGTATAGAGCTGCTCCATCTCTGGCTGCAAAGAATACAATCAATTGGATTTCAGTATTGACCATCTGGCGATGTCCATGTGTAGAGTCATCTCTTGTGTTGTTGGAAGGGGTATTTGGTATGACCACTGTGTTCTCTTGACAAAACTCTGTTAAGCTTTGCCCTGCTTCATTTTGTACTCCAAGACCAAACTTGCCTATTATTCCAGGTATCTCTTGACTTCCTATTTTTACATTCCAATTCCCTATGATGAAGAGGACATCCTTTTTTGGTGTTAGTTCTAGAAGGTCTTTTAGGTCTTCATAGAACTGGTAAACTTCAGCTTCTTTGGCATCAGTGGTTGGGGCATAGACTTGGATTATTGTGATGTTGAATTGTTTGCCTTGGAAATAAACCGACATCATTTTGTCGTTTTTGAGATTGCACTCAAGTACTGCATTTCAGACTCTGTTGTTGACTATGAGAACCACTCCATTTCTTCTAAGGGATTTTTGCCCACAGTAGTAGATATAATGGTATCTGAATTAAATTCACCCATTCCTATACATTTGAGTTCACTGATTCCTAAGATGTTAATGTCAACTCTTGCCATCTCCTGCCTGACCATGTCCAATTTACGATGATTCATGGACCTAACATTCCAGGTTCCTATGCTATATTGTTCTTTGCAGCATCAAACTTTACTTTGACCACCAGACACATGCACAACAGACCACTGTTTCTGCTTTGGCCCAGTCTCTTCATTCTTTCTGGGGCTATTAGTAATTGCCCTCTGCTCTTTCCCAGTAGCATATTGGACACCTTCATATCTTTTTGCCTTTTCATATTGTTCATGGTTCTCACAGCAAGAATACTGGAGTGGTTTGAGATTCCCTCCTCCAGTGGCCACATTTTGTCAGTGTCCACTATGACCCGTCTGTCTTGAGTGGCCCTGCACAGAATGGCCCATAGCTTCATTGAATTACGCAAGCCCCTTTGCTTCAACCAGGATGTGATCCTTAAGGATTGTGGGTATACTATTGGATAAAACAAATGTGTAATAATGTTAGTGTCTTTGTGAACCAGGATTTTTTTTAAGATTTACTTATTTATTTTTGGTTTTGGTGGGTCTTCATTGCTGCGCATAGACTTTAGTTGTGACTGGGGGCGGTGGGGTTGGGCTGCTCTTCCCGGCAGTGTGCAGGCTTCTTATTGCAGTGGCTTCTCTTGTTGCAGAACACAGGCTGTAGGTGCAAGGGCTTCAGTAGTTGCAGCTCCTGGGGCTCAGGGATTGTGGCTCATGGGCTCTAGAGCACTGATTCAGTCGTTGTGGCACTTGGAGCTTAGTTCTTCTGTGGCATGTGGGAACTTCCCAGACCATGGATCACACCTGTGACCCCTGCATTGGCAGGCAGATTCTCAACCACTAGACCACCAGGAAAGTCCCATAACCCAGGGTTTTTGATGTAGAGTAGAGAGATGTAGGAGCTTCCCCAGGGGCTCAGCAGTAAAGAATCCACCTGCAATGAACGAGATGTGGGCTTGATCCCTGGGTCAAGAAGATCCCCTGGAGAAGGAAATGGCAACCCACTCCAGTACTCTTGCCTGGAGAATCCCATGGACAGAGGATCCTGGCTGCCTACAGCCCACATGGTCACAAAGAGTCAGACACAAGTGAAGCAACTTAGCACACATGAGTTTAAATTAAATATAAAGGCATTCATTTTTCATAGTTTGGGATGTTGCTGTTTTACTCATTTGGCACGTTTATATAATAAAGATGTATTCTTTGTGCCACCTCACATTTAATGTTTTTATCAATTCCTGCAAAGGTGAAGAATGCAGTGTTTGCATTTCCCTGTATTAAGATGAGAGCTCCAAAAATAAAATGTTTCTAAAATCAAAGACTGCAAGTGAGCAAAAGATAGGTTTTCTTTTGTTGAACTGCTTAGGATGGTGGCCATATGAGATTACTTGGGATTAAGAATTTATAAATCAATAGTTCTTAATTTTTTTGGATCACAAACTCCTCTTGAAAATCTAATGAGAGATATGAGCCCCATCCTCAGAGAATGCTCAAGTATGTCTGTGCTTTTCCTGTTCCAAGAATATTTTATATTCTCTTTGAAGCAATTCTATTATGGCCATTGTGCGAGTATGCTAAATCCCTTCAGTCACATCCAACTCTTGGCGACCCTATAGACTGTAGCCAGCCAAGCTCCACTGTCCATGGGATTCTCCAGGCAAGAGTACTGGAGTGGGGTTGCCATTTCCTCCTCCAGGGGATCTTCCTGACCCAAGGATCAATCTGGCATCTTCTCCATTGCATGCAGATTCTTTACCACTGAGCCAGTGGGAAAGCCCCATGGTGGGGGTGGGTTGGGGGGCGGTATGCATCGAGTAGTTCTAAAAAACTTACCCCAGTTGCTGAAGAATATCCACTATAGTATATGCCCTCGCAGATTGTGTTTTATTTGGGTTTATATTAATTTCTATCTTGAGGTCTTATAGGGGAGAGAATTAACTAGTTGGATAGAAAATCCTGTCATGTTGCCATAAAGTGTTTTTATATTTCATGTTTCTTTTGTTGTATATGCAGCATCTGGATCACTAGCACACTTATCTATTTATTTTATGGTCCAGAGGCTCCTGATCTCCATGGAAACTGTGGATCTTCTAACATCTGAAAAAGGATTATCCTCTCAATCATGAGGGTGGATTTGAGAATCTGAGATGGGTAGAGAGCAGAGGCAGTGAAAGTGATGAAAAAGGGATATTAGGGCTCAAAGCATACTGAGGTGTGTCAGAGGGGCCTTGAGTATAAAACTGCCTTCAAGGTTTCTTAATGGGGCCTTATTAACATTATGGGAGGGACAATTTTGTGTGTGTGTGTGTGTGGAACTGTCCTGCCCAGTGGAGTACATTTAGCATTCTTGTCTCCCCTCCCCTGTCAAGTGCCATCCCCAGTCAATGTAAAATTTTAAATGCCCCTACATGTTTCCAAAGGCCCCCCAGAAGGTGGTAGCACTCTGGTTGAGGAATACTGCCAGATAGTCTCAATCCTAGGTGGTCTCATACTACCATGACCTAAACTGGTTTAGCAGAAGTCTTTTCTCTATAGTGACTATCCTTGCTTTAGCAAGATACAGGACATTTCTATCAAAGGATCCCCTATGTAGCCACACTCACTTCCTTCCTATCATCATCTCCACCTTAATATCTAGCAACAACCAATCTGATCTCCATTTCTATAAAAATGCTATATAAACAGGTTAGAGTATATAACCTACTGGGGATGCTACTATAAATGCTGGGGATTAGCATTTATCACACAGCAGAATTCTCTGGAGATTCATCCAAGTTGTGTGTCTATCAATAGTTTGTTCCTTTTTATTGCTGAGTACTATTCCATGCTATAGATGTACCACAGTTTCTTTAACCATTCACTTGTTAAAGGAGGACATCTGTGCTGTTTCCAGTTTTTGGCTTTTCATTAATAGATTTCCACATAGGTTTTTTTGTGTGAACATTAGTTTTTATTTCTCTGGGATAAATGCCCAGGAGTGTAAACACTGGATCATGTAAAAATTGCATAGTTAGGGTTTTTCTGTAAATAAACTGGTTTTTTTTTTTTTTGGTAAATAAACTGTTTTCCCCAGTGGTTGTACTGTTCTACATTCCCACAAGCAATGTATGACTGATCCAGTTTCTCTGCATTGTTCTCACCAGCATTTGAGATTGTCATTTTAAATTTTAGCCATTCTGATAGGTATGTTGTGATATCTAGTTGTGGTTTTAATTTGTATTTCCCTAATGGCTAATGATGCTGAACATGCTTTCATGTGTTTATTTGCTCTCTGTATATCCTCTTTGGGGAAATGTTCCATTGTGTCTTTTGATCATTTTCTCATTGTATTTTTTTTTTGTACTGTTGAGTTAGAATGTTCTTATATATTCTACACAATACATATTTGTTCCCAGTTAACTTGTCTTTTTCATTCTCATAATAGTATCTTTTGCAGAGTAAACATATTTACTTTTGCTGACATCTTCTTATTCAACTTTTCCTTTTACAGATTATGTTTTTGGTGTCAAATTTTTGTCTAGCCTTAGATCATGAAGAATTTCTCCTCTGTTTTTTTCTAAAAATTTTATGCTTCACATTTAAACTGTTGATCCACTTTGGTGTTAGTTTTTGTATAAGGTATGAGACTTAGGTTGAAAGTTTTGTTTGCTCTTTATTTGTTTGCTTATGGATATCCAATTTCTTCAGCAATATATATTGAAAAAGCTATTCTTTCTCCATTGAATTGCTTTTTCATCTTTATAAAAAAAAATAAACTGGCATATTTGTTTTGGTCTGCTGCTGAGTTCACTATTCTGTTTCATTGATCTGATATTTATTTTTCTGCCAGTACCATACCATTGTTACTGCTGTAGCTTTTAACAAACCTTGAAAATGGATGAGCTGATTCTTCCCACTTAATTCTTTTTCAAAACATATTTTAGCTATTCTAGTTCCTTTGCCTTTCCATACAAGTTGTATAATAATTCTGTCTATGTCTACAAAAAAATCTTGCTAGGATTTCCCTGTTACTAAGTTTTAAATTGTGGCAAAATACATAAAACACAAAGTTCACAATTTTAACCATTTTAAAGTGTACATTTCTGTGGCATTTAGTACCTTCAAAATGTTATACAACCATCACCATTATCTAGTTCCAGAATGTTTTCATCACCCCAAAAGGAAGCCCTGTTCCCACTGTGAAGTCATTCCCCAACTTCTGGCAATGACTGATTGCTTTCTGTCTCTATGGACTGGTCCATTCTGGACATTTCATATAAATGAAATCATATGTGACCTTCTGTGTCTGGCTTATTCCATTTAGCATGTTTTAGAGGTTCATCAAAGTAGTAGCATGTCAGTATTTCATTCTTTCTTTTTTTAAAATGTCTAATATTTATTCATTTGACTGTGTCAGGTCCCAGCTGTGGCACACAGGGTCCTCGCTGCATCATGCAGATCCTTCATTGCAGTGCACTGGACTCTCTAGTTGTGGCACCAGGGCTTAGCAGCTTCGCGGCATGTGAGATCCCAGCTCCCCAACCAGCAATCAAACCCACCCACATCCTCTGCATTGGAAGGCAGACTCTTAACCACTGGACCACCAGGAAAGTCCCTTTATTCTTTCTTATATCCAAATAGTATACCATTGTATGTATATACTGCAGTTTGTTTATCCATTTATTCATCAATGGACACTGGGGCTATTTCTATCTTTTGGCTATTGCTCGTATCATGCTACTATGAGTGTGCATGTACAAGTATTTATTTGAGTACCTGCTCTCAGTTCTTTGGGATCTATACCAAGGAGAGAAATTACTGGATTGTATTCTATGTTTAACATACTGAGGAACTGCCAAACTGTGCTCCACAGCAGCTGCAACATTTTATATTCCTGCCATGAGTGGATTAAGGTTTCAATTTCACCTTCTCCTTACCAACACTTGTTATTTTCCATTTTTAAAAACTATAGCCTTTCTGGAAAGTGTGAAGTGGTATCTTACTGTGATATATTTGCATTTCCTTAATGACTAATTGCATTGAGCATCTTTTCATATGCTTGCTGGTTATTTGAATATCTTCTTTGGAGAAACTAAATTCAAATCATTTGCTCATTTTTTGAGTTGTTTGTCTTTTTCTTGTTGAGTGGTAGCCTCTTCATTCTTAAAGGATATTTTTGCTGGATATAGGAATCTGGGTTGACAGTCTTCTTTCAGTGTTTGAAATAAATTGTGCCACTTCTTCTGGCCTTCGTGGTCTTTGAAGAGAAATCTGCTGTCATTCAAATTGCTTATCCCTTGTAGGCAAGGTGTCATTTTTCACCACTTTCAAGATTTTTTTCTTTTTTCAGTTTCCAGCAATTTGATGATGATATGTCTTGGCATAAATTTGTTTGGGTTTATATTCTTTATAAAGAATATATATATATTCTTTATATATCACAGATTCTTGAATCTGTGGGTTTGACTTTTGCTAAATTTGAGGAGTTACTTATTATTTCTTTTAGTACTTTTTTTAGTCCTGTTCTTTTTCTCTGCTCCTTCTGGGAATCTGATGACACAAATGTTAGATCTTTTGTTATAATCCCACAAGTACCTGTGACCCTGCTTTTTTTTTAATTCCATTTTCTCTGTTGTTCAGATGGAGTAATTCCTGTTTTTTTATCTTTCAGTTCACCAATTCTTTTCTCTGTCCCCTCCACTCTGCTGTTGAGCCCATCCATTGAGAGTTTTTGTTGTATTTTTTTAGTTATAAAATTTCTGTTCAGTTTTTCTTTATATTTTCTATTTCTCTGCTTAAACTTTTCTTTTCTGGAACTTTCTAATTTTTCATTTGTTTCAAGCATGTTCACAATTGCTTGTTGAAATATTTTTATGATGATGGCCTTAAAATCTTTGTCAGATAATTCAGCCATCTCAATCATCTAGGTATTGTCTGTTTTCATTCAATTCAAGATCTTGCTTATTGACATGATGAATGCTTTTTAATTAAAGCCTGAACGTTTGGGACCCTGGATCTTATTTAAACCTTCTGTTTCAGTTGGCTGCTTCTGATACTAATCAGGTAGAGAAAGTGGTGGGTGAGATGTCTTGTGAAAACCACATAGGTGTAGAATTCTAGGTTCCCCACTTGGTCTCCATTAACACCTGAGGAGAGGGGTTCCTCATTACTGATGGGCAGGAGTAGGAGTTCCAGCTCCCTACATGGCCTTGTTATCAGCAAATGTTGGTGAAAGTACCACGAAAGTATCATGTTTCCTCTGATAGCAATCCGGCAGGGAAGATGAGGAATACTTCCTTACAGGCCTGCTGAGAATGGAAATCTAGGTATCCCACTCAGTCTTTGCTGGTGTGGGTTGATGTGGGCCACAGTTCTTTCTGTAGCATTTGGCTGGAATAGAGCAGTTATTATCTAAAAGCTTTTTATTTTGCTAGGCTACCTCTTTCCCAGTCCTTTGACTAGAGAGAGCAGGCTTTTGTTGTTGTTATTGTTTTGGTTTTGTTTGGCTGCATCCATTGCATTTCCAGGTTGCCAGTTTCTTCAGCTCCAAGTCTGGGATATATGAGGCACTAAGAAAACCCAGGGAAATCATCACTGTGTGGTTCCTTGGGCTCTGAGGCCCCTTGCTAGTCTGCCTCTTTCTATTTTTCAGAGCCTCATATGTTGTTCTATATGAAATGTTCAGGGTTTTTAGTGGTATTAGCAGAGAGAACAGAGGAAAGTACATCTGCTCAATCTCCTCCTATCTATTCTCTTTTATTCACTTGTTTATTTGGTTTTCCTCTAGACTGTGAGCTTTTTACATGTATTTTTGTATCTTCAGTACCTACTCCGGCACATAATCTGTAAATGTTTGCAAAAAGGAAAAAAGAAAATAGAATGTGGAATGAAGTAAATGAATTGCACTCCCTCTCATTCGTCTTTAAGTGTGTAGTGCCAGGAAGGAGGAGGCTTAATCCTATTCTGAATGATGAGATTTCTCCTGGTGCTTTGAGGTTGAGAAAGGAGGCTTGCTCCAAGTAAGAGCTAATACTGCAGTACTTTCCAGTTTTTCCTGTTACTGAAAATTACCAGCAGGTGGCAGAAAAACTGATGAAAGTAGACAGTTGACCAAAACATAAGGAGGCTGATTTCCTTTGTGACACAGAAAAATAAAATGGATTGCCTTGTGCCCACCCTGGATACAATCCCAAAATGTTGCCCTGAGGGTTAGATTTTTCTTTCAGCATTTGAATACAGGTAGCTGCCCAGTGGGAACAGAGATGGAGTAAAAGAAAGTGGGCTTTGTTGGGTTCCTTGGTGACTGTGACACCAGGATTACTTGGGTTTTGTGAAAATAAATGTCTAGTGTTTAGTTACTCTTCTCCCTAGGAAAGTGTGTATTGGATGACCAGAGGATTGACACTTTTCTTACACAACTGTTTAATATTGACACTTTGAAAGCAAAACGAAGCAATAAACTCCCCCAAAACATCTGGCAATGGCACCCCACTCCAGTACTCTTGCCTGGCAAATCCCAGGGACACAGGAGCCTGGTGGGCTGCAGTCCATGGGGTCGCTAAGAGTTGGACACGACTGAGCGACTTCACTTTTACTTTTCACTTTCATGCATTGGAGAAAGCAATGGCAACCCACTCCAGTGTTTTTGCCTGGAGAATCCCAGGGACGGGGGAGCCTGGTGGGCTGCCGTCTATGGGGTCGCACAGAGTCGGACACGACTGAAGCGACTTAGCAGCAAACATCTGGCATCCTACCATTCATTTTTTCTATCAGGTCCTGCTGATTTTTGCTTCAATTTTTTAGTTCTCTTTTTCACTTATTATCAGAAGTGTTTTCTGATCTTAAATTATGGAGGCTGTTTTTAAACTTTATATTTGAACTTATGTGCAGAGAATTAATCACAGTGCAGTCTTCTGACCAAAAAATGTCTGAGAGGAGACTTGATTGTCTCTTTCATTTTTGGTTTTCTCAAATTTTTATTTTGGAAAAATACCAAATGTACAAAAATTTAAAATAATAAAATTTCAATTACCCTTCACCAAGATTCATTGTTAACATTTTGCCATATTTGCTTTCTGTCTCCTATAAAGCTAATTTGCATACATTGAGGGGTATGGTTTTTAAGATTGTTTCAGTCTAGGTATGCACTCCAGTTTTCTTTTCTTTCTCCTCTCTCCCTCTCTTCCTTCTTCATATTTGAAATTGCTGAAGCTCCAAAAGTCTTCTCTTAGTCTCCCACAAACGAATTATGCTCAGATCCTGCTGACAACCGACCACCCATGGGCTGAATCACTTTTACTTGTCTGTAATGTTCGCTTTGGTCAACAGAGTTTGGCCTAAATTCATAAGCGATTTAAAAGAAAAAAACAAAAACAAAAACTGCTATAGGACTTCTATATTCCTTAAGGAAAGATTCCTGGGAGAGCACAGCTAGGGGCTTTTACCTTCCCGCTGATCGCAATTCAGGAAATACTGCAAACAGGGGAAGCTGAGAGTTTCCTATTAGTCTTTAGATCTTTTCTCCGGACATTTGTCTTTAATTTTGGAAACTGCGATCGTGTGCATACGATCCTCACTTAGCTCTGGGAGCCAAGCTGGGGTGTTCTTTCCAGGGTTTTCTACTTCAAGAAAAAAAAAGTAGTTTTTTACGAGGAAAAAGTAGTTTCGGGGTAGTTGGAGGGCCCAGTAGTGAAGAATCTCAAAATCTAGATAGCTGAAAGAACACACGTCACGGAATGGGTAAGCAGAGACACACATTGAATTAGCCTCATATATTTCTATCCGCAAAGCTTTGCTATCGTCCCTGGTGGTCTAGTGGTTAGGATTCGGCGCTCTCACCGCCGCGGCCCGGGTTCGATTCCCGGTCAGGGAAATATTCGTTTTCTCTCCTGAATACTTTTAATGATTAACTTCTTTTCTTCTACTCAGTTTCCCCATGGGTGGCCTTAGCTGAAACATAAAAAATACAGAAGAACATAAAAAATGGCTTCTACCCGTTTTTGAAATACAAAATGGAATATGCTCTACATACTGTTTTATTACAAACTATTTTTAAAGTTATTTCTAACACTTTTCAGTGGAAATAAATATACTTAAGGAAAACATATTTCTTTCAATTTATTTAATTTCTGCAAAGGTAATATAGTCACATGGTTTAGGATTCAAATATGCAAAAGGGCATAACTATTAAACCTAATTTTCACCTCTGCCTTCTAGTTTTATTCTAATAAGGCAGTCAATAGTAAGTTTTGTAATTATACTGTAGTGTAAGTATACTATAAATATAAAAAATAAATTTTTTCTAAATGCAAGTACATGCATACATACATATATCTAAATACGTTCCTCTTTCTTACACACATGATAGCAATCCATGCACACTTTTCTGAACTTTGCCTTTTTCACTTAACATATATTTTTAAAAATAGTTCCAGATTACATATGAAGACCTTCCTCATAGTACAATACTATGTACTATGGTACATAGTATCCCATTGTATTGATACTCCATAATTAATGGAACCAGCTTCCTATTGATGACACTTAGCTACAGCTGCTGCTGCTGCTGCTAAGTCGCTTCAGTTGTGTCCGACTCTGCGACCCCATAGACGGCAGCCCACCAGGCTCCCCCGTCCCTGGGATTCTCCAGGCAAGAACACTGGAGTGGGTTGCCATTTCCTTCTCCAATGCATGAAAGTGAAAAGTGAAAGTGAAGTTGCTCAGTCGTGTCTGACTCAGCGACCCCATGGACTGCGGCCCACTAGGCTCTTCCGTCCATGGAATTTTCTAGGCGAGAGTGCTGGAGTGGGGTTCCATTGCCTTCTCCACTTAGGATGTTATTGTAATCCCTTGCGGCCATAAAGATAATCTTCTACATGTCATTTTGTCGTCATTAGTGGCTAAGTCGTGTCTGACTCTTGGGACCCCATGGACTGAGGCCTAACAGGCTCCTCTGTCCAAGGGATTCTCCAGGCAAGAATACTGGAGTGAGTTGCCATTTCCTTCTCCAGTCATTTTGTACATGTGTAAAATAAATGTCCAAGAACTGAAATGCTGGTTCAAAAAATATGTGCATTTATGGATGGGTAATGCCAATGGCACCCCACTCCAGTACTCTTGCCTGGAGAATCCCATGGACGGAGGAGCCTGGTGGGCTGCAGTCCATGGGGTCTCTAGAGTCCGACATGACTGAGCGACTTCACTTTCACTTTTCACTTTCATGCATTGGAGAAGGAAATGGCAACCCACTTCAGTGTTCTTGCCTGGAGAATCCCAGGGATGGGAAGCCTGGTGGGCTGTCGTCTATGGGGTCGCACAGAGTGGGACACGACTAAAGCCACGCAGCAGCAGCAGTGCCAATATGCCCTCCTTCGAGGTCCTATCAATTTATACTCCCACCAGCAATGTACAATATAAACTTTTTTTTTTTTTTTAAAGCTCATGTGGGTTTTCATAAAAAGAATTTGATCAATTGTGTTTCTGGACTTTTACGTTTTTGTCCTTAAAATTTTGGCTTTACAAATAACACTTTAATGAACATCTGTATGAATACATCTTGGTCTATCCTTGGATACTACTTTCTGATAAATTCATAGAAGTGGGATTACCATTTCATATATTATATGGATTAAATAATTAAATATAAGAACTGAAACCATTAAAAATAGTGGATAATTATCTTATTGGGCTGGAGAAGACTTTTTCAAGATAAAAACAAACATAGAAAGCAAAACTGACAGTTAAAACGACATAAAAACAGAAAACTGCCCATCTGAAAGCCTATAAATAATATTAAAAGACAAATGGCAAACTAGCATGTCAGTAATATACATATAAAACAAATACCCAATAGAAAAAGTCAACAAGTGTATGATTTAGTTCTCAAAACTAATACAAATAATTAGTAAAGTTTATGAAAAATGATCAACTTCAGTAATAGTACAGTAAATACAAGTTAAAATGAGACTGCAAATTTTTATGTTACACTTTCGTAAAAATAAAAAGATGATATCTAATTGACTAATATAATTTGGTAATACACTTTCGGTGAGGTTGCGCCACACAGCAATTTGGCAATATGTATCCAAATCCTAAAAATGTAGCTTTTCAATGGCAACTTTACCTCTATGCCTTTGTGCTAAGGAAGCAGTCTGAAACGCTTAACAATATATGTACAGAGATAACACCCACATTAAGGCCTGAAGTTGTCCGCTGGATTGCAGAGGCACGGTTCAAAAGACAATAAATAAGCTAAATCGATTTTCCTTAAACCTCTGAAACAACTAAAAAACTATCACAAAATTTTTAATATACTCACAGAAGAAATCCTAGAGGTCTTCTTTTACTTTTCGTCCTTTGGCTTTGTGTTGAATATTTCTCAACCTAAATCCCTAAACATGAAAGTCAGACCAAAATAATCAACTCGTCATAGGGAAATAAACCGGTTTTGCTTCCTGTGTGCGTTGGTGGTATAGTGGTGAGCATAGCTGCCTTCCAAGCAGTTGACCCGGGTTCGATTCCCGGCCAACGCAGTGCCTATCTTTTCATCTGCCCAAACCTTGCTTGTGAAGGCCAAATGGAGGGAGAGAGATCTTTTGACCACCCTTTGTCCTCAAACTCTAAGCCTTCAGGGAGATTCTAACGAGAGTGAAGCTCCAGTTTTCTTGCAGCTACCAAGCCAAGCCTATCTGCTGGGTTTGGCCTCTTGCTTCGCACCAGTTTACGATAACTGTCCTCTGGGGGGCCCTTAGGTAATGTCTGAAAAGGAGGCTGATTTTGTTTGTTTTTCTGAATACTCTGAGGCGACTTAGATTTACTGAAGTCAGCCCAAGAGTCCTTAGTTTCTGAGAGCGGGCGCCAAGGAACGGTGAGGGAAGCAAGAAAAAAATAAAGGGACCTCAAAGCCTTTCGCAACTCACCAGCTCCGCTTCTCTTTCGGTTCCAACATTCAGGAAACAGAAATATCAGCTCCAGGGTACCAGGTGGAGGTGTAAATAGGCAAATGCTCTGGTTACCTAGGCCGAACGCCTTGAATACTTGAAGGGGAAAGAGAGAAGTGGTTTGAGGAAGGCGACTGGGGACGCGGTCCCCGGGCTGCAGGCGACAGACCTCTCAGATCTCGACAGTGCGCCGCCGTCCAGCAAAGGGGGTGATATTGGTGCCGGCACCGCAGGATTCTCGGACCCAGATTCGGGTGTCAGACCTGGCTTCGAAGTTGTGAGTGGAAACATTTGGAATTTTCTGTGCAAATAGCGCCAATTAGGTAAAGAAAGCTACAGTAAGACAGTCCGGTTTCAAAGGATATTAAATCCAACCGCACTGCGCCGCCGCGAAAGTAGCACGCCGTGATCGTATAGTGGTTAGTACTCTGCGTTGTGGCCGCAGCAACCTCGGTTCGAATCCGAGTCACGGCATATGACTGTAGTTCGCGTCAGCAGTCTGTTTTTCGGAGACTTTTAGCTATTAAAAAAAAAAAGTTTGTAATCCTCTTTTGCTCAAGACTGCACCGCAGAATATGCAGTCTATGAATTAGACGAATAACTCACTCCGTGGAGCTCACTCTACGGCTCATCGACCTAGGCGAACCTGACCAGCCCCGGCAGAGGCGCTTCGGGGCGATGTGCAGCGCCTCGGAGCTTCGAGAAAAGCCTGCCTTCACCTGAGCAGAGGAGACAGCTTTTCGCGGGTGACTCGGGAACTCAGCACCTCTTCCAGAAGTTGGAGAAATGAACGTTTCGGAGGGTGGAGAGAAATCTCCCGTGAGCGCCCACGCCTGAGGCTCTGAATTCCATCCGACTTGAAATCTCAGTGGGGCTTTTACACGTAATGAATATGGTCTTTTACTCAGGTCACACGAAGTTTAGTATTTAAAAACAAAATCGTGCCCCAAATGAATAGTGAATTGGACCTATTTTCCGAGAGACGCGTCCGTCAGCTCCACCTCCATCTCACCCCCTGGTCCTAATGGTTGAACCGGGAAAAGGGTTTCGGACCCGGAAGGAAGCAGGAGGCTCAAAACCAATATTTCGCGAGAGCAGGTTCCCGCTCCCCTCCTAGTCCCTGCGGCAGTTTGCGCCTGTCATCCCCGTTCCCTCGCGCTTCTTCGCCTCCTTTTCAGTATTCCGGGTCCCAGACACCGGGTTCTCAAAGGAATTTGCTAACCAAAAGGTCTCAAAACCTGTATAAAAGGAATCTGAAGTAACGTCGGGGTTTCCGGATTCGTGATTCCTGGGTCCTCCGCGAGCCCCCTTGGCCTCTCGCAGTCCCGTCACTATCGAAGGGTCGAGTTTTTTGGTGGCAAAGGCTTCTAGTACATTTATAAAATCCTAGAGCCCGAGAATTCTTTCAAATTAAATTTCGTGTATCTTTGACCGTGAAGGTAGGCCTTTGAAAGAAACTATACTTCTATAGGAAAGACCGCTTGTACTGGTGCCCGGCTAGCTCAGTCGGTAGAGCATGAGACTCTTAATCTCAGGGTCGTGGGTTCGAGCCCCACGTTGGGCGACTTAAGCTTTTGTTTTTCCTACCCACCTTCGGTTTTATTCAATCTTCCTTTATTCGCTGCCAACTGAACCAGCAGCTTCTAAATAACTATTGTTGTCACTGCTGTTTTAAACTTCAGTTAACTATTCCAGAAATCGCCTCTATTTGCCCGAATTTCAGCAAAAAGAGGAATCTGGGCTACCGATTCCAGCATCTCAGGTTGAGACCTGGGGTCCCTGATCCACGGCTCCCTGGAACCAGGTTCCTCCGAGGACCGAATCCGGGGCCCGCGGAGCTCGCCCTTTGTTCTGTTTCGACTTGCCCCACCTAGAAGACGTCTTAAGATAGGGGTCCCCAGCCCTTGGGTCCGCTGCCTGTTATGAACCGGGCTGCACAGCAGGAGGTGAGCTTCATCGGCTGGTCCCCCTCGCTCCCCCTCCCTCCTATTA